>NC_138372.1:108064594-108085273 GCF_054177405.1 Leptonychotes weddellii | reverse complement strand
TTGACTGAAATGGGAGAAGATAGGGAGGAGTGGAGGGAATGTGGGGATACCAGAATTGCCCTCATCGTCCACTTGGCTGCCGGCAGAGACCCCTCCACGGCTGCTGTGGGACCTCTGGGTACACGCACATTCATCTCCACGTAGCAGGCTGGATAGCGTTCAGAATTTCTCCTACCTCCTATTACTCAGTTCTTTTTGAAGAATATAGCCGAGTCTGTTTTTTATTCAGTCAGAATCAGAAACTGGAAACCCCACATCCCTCGGAAGAACTTTATCCAACCCATCCCACCTGTATCGTTTTATATAAGAGACAGAACATCACAATATGCCTCTTAGCCCTGCCTTTCCTGTGTTCAAAGTAGTTTTTCCAAAGACTTCTCAGGCATTTTGATAAGACAGTAGAGGACGTAGTGGAGACTGCTAAGGGAATTCCTTCTGGGGGGTAGTGGGGCTCTGGACTGTGCACTGCTAGCCCCACCTGTAGTTTCTGTGCTCCTGTGTTTGGAACCTGAGTGGTCAGTGAGAAGGAGCTCATCATAATTCACATGCCCTCTAACCTCTCTTTCCCCCCTCTTCCTTGACTTGGCTCGATGCCTCAGTATATAATTGGATTCCCACACCAGAAATGCGAGTGTCGTCATTGACACTCCCTCCATCTCTGCAGCTAATCCCAAGTCCTGGTGAATGGGCTTCCGAAACATTTCTCAAATGCATTCTTTTCTCTGTGGCTCTAGTGATCTAGTTCAGCCCTCATCGGCTTCCTGGACAACAGTGGTCACCTTTTAGCCTATCTTCTCAACTTGATACTTGTCCCCTTCAAACCCATCTGTCATGATGCCATTAGGGTGAGCTATTCAGAAGTACAGGTTAGGCTGTATCAGCCCTGTGCCTAAACCCTCTTTTCTTCCCCATCTGTGTCAGGTTACTTTCCATTATAGGCAACAGAAAACTAAACTTGAATTGGCTTAAGCATGAAAGATTCAGGTGACAGATCAGTTGTGAACTTGGTGAGGAATTTGGACTATATTGCGGTGCATTGGGAATCTGGAAAAATACTTAAATGAGGTATGGCATAATCTGACTTATTTTAAAGAATTACTTTCACTCCTAGTTAGAAAATGGATTGGATGGAGCAAGAATGGAGGCAGGGACCACTCTGTTAGGAAATGATTGGGTACCAATCCAGGAAGTGATCATGGTGGCCTGGAGTAATGTCATGGCAGTGGAAATGGAGGGGAAAGTTTTGAATTTGAGAGATATTTTTGAATTACAACTGATGGAACTTTCTGATGATTGTGAAGGAAAGAGAAATCAAGGGAGACTTTGGTTTGGTTTGAGTAACTGTCGGATGATGGGGCCATTTACCAACTGTTGGATGGTGGGGAAACTAGGATATAGAGGAAACTGGTTTAGGGGAGAAAAACCAAGGCTCCATATTAGATATTTTAAGTTTGGGAAGGTTGTGAGATTCCCAGGTGGGGTTATCAAGTAGTGGGTTGGATGTGCCAGTGGTAGGAGCTAGATGAGTGAGACCTGAGGTGGATGTGTTTGGGAGCCATCATCATGAAGGTGGGAGTTGAAATCCATACTGAAGTGGGTTTAAAAAGTCCTGGAGTAAAGAAAATCAGGCTGTGCTGATATAATTAGTTTGCTATTTCCTTTTAAAAAATCCTCTCATTACTACTCATTCCTTTTAAAAAAACCTCTCATCCTCTATTACAAAATAATTTTCAGGTAAGTTTGTTAAATGAACACTTTTTCAGAATAAAATTGGTTGAAAATTTATCTTGCAATAATAATAAGGCTTTCTTAGTATAGTATCAGTGATGGAAATAATAAAGTGACTAATACTTTATGATGCATACAAGTTTTTCAAGCCTAAAGTGACAAGTAAAAGAAATTCTGAGAAAAAAATATTGGTAAAGGTGGTACAGTGCTAGTAGATCTCTAACTTACTGAGAACAAAATCAGTAGGCAAACCTTAACAAGCCAGTCACAACAGAGAAAGCTAGTAAACACTCCCAGTGCTGCCACTGAAACAACGAAATACGCCAGAATATTAATTGTGATCAGTGGGAATAGGTGAGATTTTTTTTTCCTTTTTCCTTTTATGTGAAAAATATTTCCAAATCTTCCATTTGGGTATGTATTATTCTTAAAATTAGAAGCAAATTAATATAAGAAGAAAAATGATTAAAATAGTTGCATAAATGTATGAGTTTTAGAAAATGCTATAAAAATTCTTCCTTTTGACCAAAATCTGTTCCAAGTCTTTAGGAGCAAAAGGAAAGCTAATATAATCTTATCTCTAGATTAAGGTAATGTTCAGTGGGTTGTTAGCGATGAAGATCTTAAAATGTGATGTAATTTGATAGAGTGAATCAGATCAGTATATTATTATACCATTATGTGATAAAGTCTACATACAGTCTCTTTAGTTGCAAATGGGAGGAAGTGGCCAGGGAAAAAAGCAAGATGTTAAAAAAGTCATCTCCATATTTTTGGCCAGTCTTAGAATATATTATCTTGAATATTATTTTTCAGAAACTTTATTAAGGATAGTAATTTACTTTTAGGACTCTGATCTTTCAATTTCTTTGCGTTGTTTCGTTCATGTTACAATTAGGGTTATGTCTTAAAAATTTTTTAACAAAATATTTTAAACATCTTTCCTCAGCTTTCTTATCAAGTCTGATGCAAAATTGTGGTGAAGACCTGGGTTTTAGTTCATATCTCCTTTGCCCAGACAGCGAGTTTTGCAGTTAGTCAGTTAGGCAGATAACGTAAAGCCTATTTTATGAACACTTGAGAAGTATACAACATTTTGCGAAGTTCTAGCTAATTCTTCTTTGTTGTAATAGTGTGAAAACTTAATGTTTTTGTTATCATTGCACGCGAATCCCAAAAATGTCTGTAAAAATAATCACTGTAACTTAAATACAATCTGTATCTTAAACACTGGTCAGTGATATATAATGGATTGTAATTTTCTTACTTATTTTAGAAGAGCACATGCCCCCTGCTGAAGAACAACAGGAGGTACCACCAGGTATGACATTTTGTTGGATGCATTGCTCTTTCCTTTTCTATTTAATTTAAAACGTACTGTTGATAGGCACAGTAGCTGTATGAAATCAGTCGATGAAGAGTAAAAATCCTGAGAGAAGGATTAATTTTACCTAAATTTAAAGAGAAGATTGCGTTTTGATCAGTTGAGCCAAAGTAAAGGAAAATACATGTCAGATTCAGTCTAGTACATGTTTGTTGAGCTAGACTGTGAGGAGTGTTAAAGATCAAAGTGCCATATGATTTTTGCCTTTATAGATGGTAGTAGCAGTAGTAGTTAGGTGGTTTTTTTTTTAAATTGATAGGCTAATTGATGATGGATCAGAATTGCCTTAAGATGAAAGTTCTAGTAGTGCATACTTTTGTGACTTTATGCTTCTTCCCCATTCCCCATTTCCGTGACGGCATCTTAGTGCCCTGGGCGATCCTGGCTGGCTGCCTAGGTCTTGTTAGTACCCGAAGTCTTTCTTTCCAGCCCACTGGGTTAATCCATTTCTGTACTTTTCCCTCCCCTCTGCCACATGCCCTTCTCACAGCAGTGAATTTAGACAGTGGGAACATCATTTCGACCAGGGCCTGTGCTTTCAAATGGCCTTTGAGAGATGACATTAATTCTACCTGCAATCAGAAATTAACATACAAGCCTCCTGTTCTCATAGTGGGAAAGACATGTTTTGTGAAGAGGGGGGTTTCTGGGACCTCTGTCCCAAGGGTATTTCCTCTTGCTTCTGTGTTTTATTTCCATTTTCTTTCTTTTTGGTTGAATTTTTGCTCCAATTTCTTCCATTATGCTTAATGTGAATTTTGTAGCAATGATGTGCATTACTCTTGTTGATTTTGGTAGAAATAATTATAACTGCCAGAATCTCCTGACTAATAAATTTCAAGGAAAAAAAATAACTTTTATAATCAAAGAATATTTTTATATACCCCAGCTCATCGTTGCTTATTTCACGTTGGGATGTTACAGGCTTTGGCGGTTGTCATACCGTGTACATTTATAGTCATCTGTACAAATGCTTAAGAGAACTGGGTTGTTGGTATTATAATGTGAATGAGAATAGAAATGCATGGAGAATTTGGGCTTTTACATGATGGATACTGCGCAGGTACGTGTATTTTGTGTTTAGGAAAGGTGCACGGAGCAGGGAGAGTTGATGTTTCTATTTTGCCTTTGTAATTTCTGCTTGATTGTTGAGGGTGCTTCACGGAGGGCCTTGTTTCTGCCTTGAGGCAGAGCACGTTACTGAGTTAGCATTTCAATTACCGTCCAGTAATTTAAAGAAATTGTCTTCGAAGTATTTTTTAAAATAATGAGTTTTTATGACATTGACTCTTTTCGAGTTACAGTGCAGATTTTTTAATATTGACCTGACTTTAGCGAAGGCATAAAAAGTAATACTGTCTTCTGGCCAGAAATTTCTGTGCTTTTATTTCCATGTTTTATAAGCTGAGCGCAAGAATTTCCTCACAACATAAATATAAAATACCCTGTGGTTGGGGTGCTGGAAGAAGGTGCTTTTTGAGAGGAGGTATTTAACAACCGAAGCACGTAAAAATGCAGATTTGATTAATATCTGTACTCACTGACATACAATAAGTTCCCCATAAACCATGACCATAATTACTATTTTTTTTAGTAATTAATTAGCCTGATCTTCGAGGTGGATCAAGAGAAGTTAAACCCTGAAAGACCTGCTCAGGAAGTTGTAACCTGTAATTTGGTGTCATAAAAATTCGATTGACCTGCTGCCCAGTTACAGTGTGACCTTGCCAGAAGACACTATAAGGCCAAGAGTTAGCAATAGTTATTTTTAATGATTGCACTTGCTTTGCTTATTTCCCATTATTTTCATAGTCTTACTGTATATTACAACCTCTTTTATTCAGTCTTACAAAAGAATAATAGTTAAAACTCTCTATATTCGTGATCTTCTTGTACAATAAGCTGACTGCTCTTCTAAGTGCTTAATTATCTGTGTGATTACAAAAACTGCAGGAACACTGATGATAGGGCCTGTCTCCCTCCTTTGCAATGCTCCTTACCTTTCAGTCTTTAAAATCTGTTATTCAGGGGGAAGCTTTAATGGAGGACCTCTGCAACATGCTAGCTGTTATTAGTTCACTTTTTCCTGGCCCTTGGAATCTTAACTGATGATTACTTTGCCCTCCCTGATCATTCCAAGACTAGGTTATACTGTCTTAATATTTCTTGTTTAAGTTCACAATAATGTATTTATTGGCGGGATAACCCCAATAGGGCGGGAACTGTCTTAATTCACCGTTACATTGAGCCACACACTAGGGCCCAGTGAATGCGAACCTTTAGTAAGCATTAAACATTACGTAGGAGCTCTTCTAAGCACATTCCATGAATTAACTCATTTAATGTTTCCAGTTGCCTAAGAGGTAGGCACGCTGTTATCTCCATTTGACAGATGAGAAAACCGAGACACAACAAAGCGGGTCTGAGAGCCGACAGGTGGTAGTATGGAGGCTGCCCCTTGCATGCTGGCTCCAGAGTTCACACTCTTGGCCTCTGTGCTCTAGAGCGTTTTTCATAAGGGAAGGCCTAAGGGCTGATGCATTCTGAGAACTGTTTTGATGTGGTAAAACTAGAGCTGTCGTCTTACTCAGCATCTTTCTCTTCATATACATTAGTACTTCAGCTAGGACCTGGAAGTGGTAGAAAAGTAAGTTGTCCAGTAGCTTGAATTTTGTCATCTTTTGTTTATATTTGTAAATTTATAAATGCTTTGCTCTTGACAAGGATATAAAAAGTCAGTCCTAAGAATGGATCATTCTGATATTAGAAGTCAAGCATTTTGAATACCAGATTTTTTTTTAAATTGTTTTTGCAATCCATGTTCCTTTAGTGGGTTTTTACTTTCTCTCTCCTTATTTATTTATTTGACAGAGAGAGAGACAGCACGAGTAGGCAGAGCAGTAGGCAGAGAGGGAGAGGGAGAAGCAGGCTCCCCGCTGAGCAGGGAGCCCGATGTGGGACTCGATCCCAGGACCCCGGGATCATGACCTGAGCCGAAGGCAGATGCACGCTTAACCGACTGAGCCACCCAGGCGCCCCCAAATGCAGATTTTTACTTGAAATCATATAGCGTGTGATTCTGGCAATATGACAGAATAAATATGAATAGCACAAATTGATTCATTTATGAAGGAATCACTTATGAAATTCATCCGAGGAAAATTTCCTGCCAAACAGTATGTTAAGGCCCTTTCACTAACTGGTTCCAGTAACAATTCTTTTCTGTCATACCATGCCAGAGAAAAAAGAAGTTAATGTTATGTTTTATGGTGATAATCATTATTCAGGATGGAGATATGTGAGCACCAGTGTTTCTGCTGCTCCCGTCTCTCTGAAAATGGAGATAACATTGTAACTCAGCCCACCCTGGACTGGTCTAGCAATGGGGATGGCTTTGCTCTGCTGCATCTGTGCGAACTTTCACTCATGCCACCCCTTGTCACCCAGCATTTCCTAATGTGATCACTAGGACACTAGCCGGCCCTAATCCGGCAGCACCAGAGGTCTTCGCTTATGTGCATAAGCGCCTAACATGAAGGTTACTGTTATAGATTTCATCGTTTAGGCAAGAAGTACGTATTGAGCAAGTACAAAGGTACAGCTGTGCCCTGGGCGAAGAAGACACTCGAGCAACAATATAGTGCCTGCCCCATAACGGGTCGCAGTCCTGTGGGCTTACAGCTGAGTAAAACAACCACTATGATGTCATCAAGTCCCCAGAGAGGTAGACAGGGCAGCACAGAGAAGGAGGAATAATTAACCCAACTTTGGGAGCAAGGGTGTGGAGAGTCACATAGGCCTCCCCAGGTGTCGTCGTGCTGGAGCTGACTTTTGAGGTGTGGGGTTGACTCATGGGGATTGGAATTGGAAGCAATGTGCAGGGAGAGAGGGCGGATGGACGGGAAGAGTCCAGGACGATTCCCGTTTTCCTGACCTGAATGCATGAATGATCAGCCCTTCGTGGACCTATTGGAGGCAGGAGGAGGTAGAGAGTAGCAGAGGAGGTGACTGGCCCGATTTCGGACATACTGGCTTTGCAACTCGGTGAACCACTTCTGAGTGGAGTCGTCTTTAAGTGTTCAGGAGCACACATTTGGGTCCTTCAGAATTGTAAATGGGCTTTTAGTTTATTTGCCTTTTCATCGGTACTCACCATTATGCCTCGAACAGCTTCCTACAACCTCAGGTATGCTTGATGGCACAGTTACGGAAATGCTCATTCCTCTCACAGGCTAGCTCGCTGACAAATTCTAAGAGAACCTGACGCCAAACGCATTTGTAAAAACGTTTTCTGTTGAGGTGTAATTGACGCACACAGACGTGCTCACTCGTTGAACGTACAGCTTAAGGAACTTGTGCCTGCGATCCATTCCTGCACCCACTCGTCGGAATACTTCTAGTGCTCCAGAAATCTCTCCTTCCTCCCGCTCCGTCCCATCCCCCCCAACAGCAGCTGTGCTGATCTGTATCACCACTGATTGGTTTGCTTGCTCTTGAATTTAATAAAACAAAACCAGAAGCAAACACACACAAATGCAGATATGCTTTTTTGGTGACTCTTTTTTGTTGTTCAACATCGTGTCTGAGTTTCATCTACTTTGTCATGCATAGTATTGGTTTCTATTCATTGCCCTTTACTATAAATACATTACATTAAAAAAATCCATTCTACATTGATAGCTGTTATGAATGTTTCCAGTTTCTGACTGTTATGAAGAAAGCTTCTATGAATAATCTTGTACATGTCTATTGTATATAAATACTCATTTCTGTTGGATATATAAAAGTATACAGATGATTTCTAGTTACCTCACATTAGCACCAAATCTACCTATATAAAAATGTCTGGATACACATACACACACACACACCCCCATATATAGGTAGGTAGATAGATAGATGGATAGATAGATAGATAGGAAGGGAGGAAGGAAGGATCATAATCCAGATTTAGAAATTATATCAAAATTTGTCTGGGCCTTTAAGTGCACCATCTTCTTTTCTACTCGAATTGTAACAGATCTAATGCTGTGATGGTAAAATCAACCAGATACTAAAGTTTGGAATGAGAAAGTATTTGCAAAAAAATTGGACAAGAATGACTTTTACTGTATACTTTTTTTACCCAATCATTTATATTGTCAGTAACATTAAAAACTGACATACGATTATATTAATGTATTTTAACTGCAACTTACAGTATCCAGTTGCTCCTTGAAAATCCTTCCTGTATTTGTTTTTCAAACACCATGCTAGATTTCTTTTTTCTCTATTACATTTCTTATTAATAACAGTGAAAACACTGACGGGAGAAAGAGAGTTAATGCTTGTATCTCTCAAAAGATTGAAATTCTTAAATTTAGTTGTAATTCTCAGATGCTCTAAGAAGCTTAAATTTTCATCAGCAGCTTTGCAAGTAATTCCCAGGGACTTCTCTGGGTAATCACTGTTTAACGAGTTGCCCTTAAAAACAACAATAGCACATAAAAAGCATTTACTTCTGTCGGTGGGTTTTTTTTTTTTTTGTAGAATGAAAATGAAGCAGTTTCACAGTCTGTGTCTGGTTGGTCCTTTAATTTAGATTTCCCCTTATTTTTGCAGATACTTAAAGCTTCAGAAAGACTGCCCCCACTACCGCAGGAGGACCAGCCTAACCATACGCTCCAAAAGATGGCTGTGATAGGTCTTGTGACGCAATTACTGAGCAGACCAAGATCTTTGGGAATGAACACTAAAGATGTTTTCAATCAATCATAGTCCACTGGCATCTTAGTGTATTTTTTTTTTTTTTTTTAGAAACAGAAATTACATGTAATGTTACATTCCTGCATGTCCATTTTCAATAGCTTTAGTGGATCCTTTGGTTTTTCTCCTCTTTCTTGTTGTGACACAGCTTCCGATCTTACCTACATTTATGTGTGTTGTTCAGATAACAGTTGATTATATTGACGATGTAGTAGCATTTGTCTTGGCAGGGTTTTACTGTGTATATGACTGGTAATTACCCCTACGTCTGTTGGACTGACCCGTGTAAACGGCATAAATGTGACCTCAAAGCCATGAAGAGTGCCCTGCGCTTGCACTCCGAGGCCCGCTACTGACGGTCACGGTTAGCTGTGAAGATTGGAGCTGGATATACCCGCACTGATATCCTTAGAAGACGTTTCTACCTTGGCTTCGAGTGTTCAGGGTAAAACTCAAATTTTGAGGTTCCTGGAGCTGGTAGCTCACTGATGAGAAAAGTTGAATATTTCGGTGCAAGTCTTAAGTTATCGTGGTTTATTTATTTTTCAGATCGAGGGGGAACAGTTAAAATTCCTTGCTAGGATATAGGCAAAAGGAATGGCCTGCTCTGTCATGCAAAAACGCTGTCGGGCACCTCGGATCAATCATAGAATAGCTTTGTCCCTTCGGTATTTGTTGAAATTTTAGAAAACCTGTATAAATTGCCAGTGCACATCTTAAAGGTTGCTCTGCCGTTGGCTAATTGAGTTATGCCCTCACAACACTGGAGACGGCCCCGTGATCTTACTAGAGAACGATGCCTCTAGCTGGGTTGATGTAGGGCGTGTGGAAGGTGCACACAAGCCGCTTTTCCTGCTGCTGTTTGCAACGTATGAGCCTTTTCTTTTCCACCCTGAAGAGTTTCTTCTACTTTTAAAGTGGTTTATTTGGACTCAGCAATAGTTGCTGTGATGAAAATACTCATTTGTTAGGAAAAGAAGGTAGTGACATCATTTTGAAAGGACCATGAGCTATTAAAATCAAAGGAAAAGCCATAAGAAGTAATTTCATTTCCATGTCAGGGATAGCTCTTGATTATGTTAACATTGTTTTAAGATAAGATGACTTTCTTCTCCCCTGCTTTTAGGGTTACAATCAGAGAGATTTTATATTTTTATCCTTATAGATCATAGTTACAACATAGTGAGTAATGCATGCTGACCCAGTGGGTAGTGAAATCCAGAAGACTGAGTTACTAAGAAAAGCAATAATTTTCTAAAGCTGTGATATGGGTAATACGGAGTTGCTACTCAAATTCTAATAAAGCTCTTAATTCATATTGTGAATTATAGAACACTACTTTTTATAAAGCCTTATTTTTTTAGGGCAACTTAGCAGTGACATAGAACTGATAAATGAGTAGAATTTTGCTGGATTTTTGTATATAATCTCTAGAGCTCTGGAAACTGAGGATTCGTTATAATGTGGTCAACTTCAAATACTTTCTGATTCCAAATATCTGAATTAATGAGCCTTGTCTTCACAAATACGAGCCACGCTGGGCAATATCAATGGATTTTCTAAAAATAATGTAAATGTCTTCTGTTTAATGTTATTTGAGTGCAATAAAATGCAGAATTCTTCTCTATATTGTCATTATTTTGAATTATTATTTTGTTATATAACAAAATCAGTTCATTTTATACTTAACTAGTGTATTAGAATATTACAGTATCCTTGATGACTGAAATCACGAAGGTGTACCTTCGACCCTTTCTTAACCTGTTTCTAATAGGTGATGTTTATTTTGTTTAACATTTACTCTGATGCTACATTGCCGGGAGCCAGATTAAAATGAAATAGCCTGTGCATCCATCCTTTGTAGGTTTTTTTAGCACCTAGCAGTTTTGGTAATTCCCTAGTGAGGCAAGCCCCACTCCCCTACAGCCTCCTGCTCCCCCATGACCATTGTACCATGAGGACATGAACTCCATCGTAGTTGAGAAGACGAAAGAGTCTGAGCAGGTGGAAGGGCAGGTGAGGGTACGGCAGGTTCTCTTTACATCTTCATTCTTGGGGCAGAAAAGGAGAACTAGACAAGTAGGGAAGAAGCCTCCGGGATCCAGAAAGTGTTGTTTTCTCCTCCGGCATGCCAGAAGGAGACTTCAGACTCACTCACTCAGGATAAACAGACCCACTTTTTTTTTTATTATGTTATGTTAATCACCATACATTACATCATTAGTTGAAATCTTGCCATTTGCAACGACGTGGATGGAACTGGAGGGTATTATGCTGAGCGAAATCGGAGGGGGAGACGAACCATAAACACCCACTTTTATTGACTGCATTGCCTCTGCTGAGCGCTTTGTGTGTGTCGGTCACTTGCATTTTCCCAGCAGGTGGGGCTTATCCCTGCTTGCAGATAAGGAAACTGAGGGGCAGAGAGGCCGAGACACCTGCCAGCCATGGTCCGTCATGGTGAGCACGTGGGCAACAGGTGGCAGGTGGAAACAGTTGGAGGGAGGCCAGAATGCAGGCAGGAGAGCAGGTCGGAGACTAACAAGTAATAGTCCAGGTGACTGTGGACGGGCGACCTTGGGAAGTACTGGCAGAGAGACAGAGAAGGGGGACAGGAAAGTTGTGGCTGGCTGAGTGGGCCAGCACCGGGGAAACAGAGTCCTGGAGAGTCACAGATGCCAGGGACATGAGGAACTGGCGAGGGCAACTGGGCCCGGATGGAAATTAGCTTTGGACGTGCGTGAGGGCCAAGAAGAACTGGTCAGTAAGCAGGGAAGCACGGGTACTGGAACAGCATAGAGTTCAGGATATTAAGTGATTTTCTTTAATGGTGTATGATCATTTTTGAACGATTAAGATCCCGTTCTTTTTAGTAAGGTTTTCCTTATCCTGAGAGGGGGGAAAAAAGTAAGTACAGTTAGGGATTGCATTACACCTTTCTTCTTGGATACGAGTGCTTAAACCCTAAGTATGAGTTACAAGTGAACTTGGACATGGGTAATTTTCAGAATTGGGCTGAGCAGATAGCTCCCTTTAACTTGGAGACTGCCCGTCATTGGAACATACAGAGTGTGATTGAAGTATTATTACAGAGGATACTTTCTAAGTCAGTCTTACCTGTTCTGTGACCTTTGGCAAGATTCCTGAGCCTCTCTAAGCCTTAGTTTCCTTATCCATAAAATTAAAACTACCTCCCAGGGTTGATGGGGTTGATGGGATCGTCTGCAGCAAGTGCTTAGAACAATGCCTGGCACTGTAAGTCCTTCTCTGGGGCACGGCGAGGTCCCCATGGGTCTCCCAGGGAAGCGAGTGTACACAGAGAATAAAGCACACAGAGAATAAAGCATGTGTACACAGAGAATAAAGTAAAGCAGAGTAACACTTTCCTGTGAGCTTTGCAGAATACTAGTGAAGGAAGCTGGATCTCTGAAAATGCTTTTACCCACTGAAAATCAGAGGGGCCAAAATGCCTGCTCTGCTCATTTCCCCATATCCAAACGCGAGTCACAGATGTCCACATGTTGGTGTGAGGTGAAGGGCAGAAGGGGACGTGAGAGAGAGAGCTCTTGCCCAGAGCTGGGGAAGTCTGGCCTGGACCTTCTTCGGTCAGGCTCACTGCCCTCTCGTAAATACTGCTGCTGGGGAGGAAGAAAGATGGTGGCCCTCGTTCCCCGGGGGGTGCCTGGCCAGGGCCCTCCTACCCATTTAAAATGGGACCCATTCAAACCACTCCTCCTTCCTTATTTCTCCCCTGGGGGCGGGAAGATGTGTGGGGAGCCCTCAACTCTTCGTGGGTAGCACCCACCTGTTCTCTCTAGTCAGGTTAGCAACTTGCATTTCATGCTTGCGTTTTCAGATGACCCCAGCCCCGTGCCAGGCGACGGATTCCTGGAGAACGAGGAGGGGCACAGCCTTCCTGCAGGCACTACTGGTAGCACTGGAAGGGCTCCTTGGGGACCAGGATTGTGCGTTGATGTTTTTCCTCAATCCTGTGTCCTCCGAGAGTGCATCCTATGAAATGATGCGCTGCCTAACTTTTTGATGAAGGAGGTTATGGTTAATACGATCAGAAATTCTAGGACATTCGACAGAAATCTAGGATGGCTTTTTGTTTTTGTTTTTGTCTTTAAATATCCCGTGTACGTCCTGCAGCACTGGCAGGAAGAGTGTGCCAGTCAACTTGATAAAACCCACTCTTTGCTCGAGGCAAAGCCTGCATGTCCCTATCTCCCGTTTCTCTTTCAGGGAAGGTAGGGAAGGGCACTGTGGGAAGATTATATGCTTTGGAATGATGTAAACAGCTGACCTTGATAGGTCAGGCACTCGACTTTCCCAGCCTCAGCTTCTTCCTTTGCACAGAGGGAGACAGACCTCCCCCTAGGGAGGCAGGAGGCAGTAGGGGGGCGCGATGCACTTCGACTGAGCCTGCACTCTACAGCTTTCACAGGTCATTCCCTTCTTCTCCATTGGTGTCTTGAAACGCCTGACCTATAAAAAGCCCTCCCTTGTACTGGAAGCCTGCCTCCCATCTACTTGTCACTTCTAAAAAAGTGCAATGTTTGATAGGAATGTATGGAGGAAGCCGGCGAGCAAAAAAATTGATCGTTCAGTGGTTGTACCCCTGATCTCACCCCACGGCCCGGTCTACTCTGGGGGAAGAACTGAGTCTGATTTTGTATCAGTCTCCCAAACTCTGCGCTATCCTGACTCCCACACACATGCCTATACACGCATTCCCAGAAATACCCAAAGCTAGATGAGTACCTACGGGAACTATATAATCAACTGGTCTACCGTGAAATTTAGCTAGACCCCAACTTCTATGAAACAGTGGGCCAGATCTGAGATAGTGCAGAAATGAACTTATAAGCTCAGGGTCAGGTCATGTGCCATAGTTTTCCATGTAAGGTGGATGTTGTTTGGTCGAGGTTCTGGGTGGGTTTTACTGCACACGGTCCCATTCGTGGGAGAGACCCTACGACTGTGGTTAACTTAGTGAGAGGCTGACACAGGTGGGCTGTCTGGCCCATCTCGGCTCCTCAGCACCTGGGCTCAGTGCAGCAACCCTTAGTGTTCCAGATGTGTATGTGTGAAGTCCTTGGGGAAGTGAGACTGGTGTCACCCCAGTGAGGGGGACATGCGGCATTTCTTTAAAGCACATGGTGGCTGTTAAAGTCTTCTGGTTTTAGGAGACAGTATCAATATTGAACAAGCTTTGGTGAGGGCTTCACTCCACTCCAGTTTGCCTTTATACCCACAGAGGCACTTTTGGAGGAGATGACCCACAGCCCTACTTTCCTATTAATGAGGAATACTTAGCCTGGTGCCTCACACCTGGTTACTTTTTTTTTTTTTAAACATTTTTTTTTAAAGATTTTTTAAATTTATTTATTAGAGAGAGAGTGAGAGAGAGAGCGCAAGAGGGGGTAGGGTTAGAGGGAGAAGCAGACTCCCTGCCGAGCAGGGAGCCCGATGTGGGACTCGATCCAGGGACTCCAGGATCATGACCTGAGCCGAAGGCAGTCGCTTAACCAACTGAGCCACCCAGGCGCCCACACCTGGTTACTTTTATAAGTATAAGCCTGGTGACTTTTAAAAGCAATTCATATGAGTCTAATCTTAATATTTTGTAACAAATTTCATGTGTAAAGAATTCAGGGTTTAGGAAAATTGGAATTCTATGCCCAGGAATATTTTTCTTAAATTATATTTATTTGAATTCATTTAAATATGGTCCTATATTTTGAGATAACAAATGGGGACTTTCACAATACTTACTTTGTTTTGTCTTTACTTTTCAGAAACAAATAGAAAAACAGATGATCCAGAAATAAAAGAAAAAGGTGAGATCATCAAATAAACTGCCTTTCAAATATATATAGGAAGAAAATCATCACACTATTCATGAATAACATGCTGATTTTATTTTGTATCACCAGTGAAAAGAAATTGCCTCTGGGTTTATTATTTCAATGGTTTTATCAACAAACATTTATCAATATTTACATAAACATTAAGAGCAAAGTCTCTAAAGAGGTAGCCTGGTTTCTAATCCTGGTTTTGCTGTTCACTATATGTATGTCTGAGAATTCCTTGCCCTCTGTGCCTCAGTTTCCTCTCTGTGATATGGGAATAAAATAGTACCAAGTTCAGGGACCAGAAGACTCCTGTTTCTACGATAGTAATTAAATGACAATGTGTGTAAGGTACTTAAAGCAATGCATAGCGCAGGGAAAGCACTTAGGAAATGTTAAATATTATTGTTTATGTTAACATCCGTGCCAGGAATAGAGATCCAGAAATTACTAGAACATGTTCTCTTTTTATAAGGAACTCTGAGTTGTTGGAAGGACATGCAAAGAAGGTTACATCCATAAAGAAAGAATCATCTCTGCCTTCCCACAGTTGATTACAATGGGATTCTAATAAATTAAATAACCCAATAGAATTTTAACTCAGCTCTTACAAAGATTCCTTAGCTTACTTGGAGTGAGGAACCAAGTTAAACAATTATATAGATGATCATGGAATAGTGCTTATGCTTTTTTTTTTTTTTTTTTGCATATTCTACTTCCCTTTATTCTTTCCAATTGTGGACATTTTTATTTTTCAGTATTTAATTCAAGCTTAGACAGTAAGAATCTCTAAATAGTAAGGCTACTAATTTTATCCCTCACAAATATTTTTTATATCATTTAATTAATTAATTAATTTTTTCATCATGATAAGTGTGCTCTTTAATCCCCAACCTCCCCCACCTGCCTCCCCTCTGGTAACCATCAGTTTATTCTCTATAGTTGACAATCTGTTTCTTGGCTTGTGTGTGTCTCTCTCCCTATATTTTTTTCCCTTGCTCATTTGTTTCTTAAATTCTACACATGAGTGAGATCATATGGTATTTGTTTTTCTCTGACTGACTTGCTGTACTTAGCATCCATTATACTATCTAGCTCTATCCACGTTGTTGCAAATGGCACGATTACAGTCTTTTATTTTTAAGGCTGAATAATATTGCGTTGTATATATACCACATCTTCTTTATCCATTCATCTATCTATGGACACTTGGGCTACTTTGATAGTTTGGCTGTCATAAAGAATGCTGCTATAAACATAGGGGTGCATGTATCCCTTTGAATTAGTGTTTTTGTATTTTTTGGGTGAATACGCAGTAGTGCGATTACTGGGTCATAGGGTAGTTCTGTTTGCTTTTAATATTTGAATGATAAAATCTTTAATGATTGAACATTACAATTTCAGAAATGCCTTTAATTTTTAGTGATGAAAGCAGTGTCTACATTTGAGAAGATATTATAGTACATAACATGTTATAATATACATCATGTACATGGTCTTAGTGTAGAATTATTTGGTGAGCATACAGAGTTGCTGGCCTCTGGCTGTAATTTTGTAGCCCGTAGCCTGGGAACTAGGCATTTAGTCATGCTTTTTTTTTTTCCTGACTCGTATTTAATTTTTTTTTTTTTAAGATTTTATTTGTTTATTTGACAGAGAGAGACACAGCCAGAGAGGGAACACAAGCAGGGGGAGTGGGAGAGGGAGAAGCAGGCCTCCCGCAGAGCAGGGAGCCCGATGCGGGGCTCGATCCCAGGACCCCGGGATCATGACCTGAGCCGAAGGCAGACGCTTAACGACTGAGCCACCCAGGCGCCCCATGTATTTAATATTTTATGAAAGCAATGCCAAGATACAGTTTTAAAAGTATGACTTTTAATGAAACACAGCAGCCTTCTACCTCCCTAATCCCTGTCTATGAGGCCCATCCCTGAGATTCTTTTAGCTGTTTCTTCTAGTACTTACCTACACATTTCTAAATAGCTACTTGTGCAACTTTCTCGTCGGTGTTAGAAACTGTTGACTTTTCTACATAGATGACTGGGATTTAGCTCAGTCATGACCCAAGTTCTCCATGCTGCCCCACCTTCCTGATCTGCCAGGACACCACGACATACTCTGATCGTGATAAGTAAGTAGCCCCCTTCTCCCCAGTTTTGTTTTCTACGATTTCAGTGACCCGCGGTCAGATGTGGTCAGCAAGCAGATGATCCTCTTTCTGACCTATTGTCAGAGGGTCACTAGTAGCCTAATGCTACGCCACAATGCCTGTGTCCTTCCCCTCACTTGATCTCATCACGTAGGCATTTTCTAATCTCACAGCATCTTAAGTAAGATGAGTACAAGATATTTTGAGAGAGAAAGAGAGAGACCACATTCATATAACTTTTATTACAGTGTATCGTTACACTTGTTCTATTTTATTATTAATTATAATAATAATCTCTTATGGTGCCTAATTTATAAATTTAACTTTATCATAGGTATGTATGTATAGGAAAAAACATAGTATATATAGGGTTTGGTACTCTCTGGGGTTTCTGGCATCCATTGGGAGTCTTGGAATGGGTCCCCTGCAGATAAGGAGGGACAACTGTACTAAGGAGAAAAAACAAATCAAGGAGGAGGGTATCGTCAGTTTTTGCTAGAGTTGATCGCTTCTCAGCCTTTTGGCTAAGATCAAGTGTAGAATTGATTACTTCCTCGATTCTAGAATGCTTCCTTCACTTGGCTTGCTGGTTACCACATCCTCTTGGTTTTTCTCCTACTCTCTGCTGTGTGTGCTTTTCTCAGCCTCTTTGGAGGGCTGTTCCTCATCTCCCTGACCATCTGGCACTCAAGTGCCCCAGGACTCAGTCCTCAGAGCATTGCTCCATCTGCACACACTCCCTCGGTGATCTGACCTAATCTCCTCGCTTTAAATATCTGTCTGCCAAGGATTACCACACTCGCCTGCAGCCTGGGTTACCGTTACCCGGTGTCTGCCGGAGAACCTCGTTTGGACATCTGATAATCACTTCAAACTTAACTGGTGTAAACTGAACTCCTGACCTCCCCCCTCGAAGCCCGCTCCTCCTACGAAGCGTCTCTTTCATGCCTCCCTGTATTTCCCTCAGCAAGTCCTGTCAGTCCTCTCCCCACAGCACATCCAGAATTCCACCGCCTCCTGCCCCTGACACCCACCACCACCTAGCTCCCAGCTACCACTGTCTCTTGCCGGCATTATTCCGGTTGCCTCCTAACTGGTCTTCCCGCTTCCACCTTTGTCTCTATAATCTTTCTCAATACAGTAGCCACGGTGACCCCTTTAAAACCTAAGCTGTGTCATGTTGCCCAGTGCCTCCAGCATCTTTGTATATCCCTCAGAATAAAACGAAGTCCTTTGCCGTGGTTTACAAGCCCTCATAAAATCCATTCTCCCTTCTCTGTCTTCTCTTGGTTTCCTCCCCAACATCACATCCTATAATACTCTCTCTCCTTTGCTCACTCTGCTCTAGCTACATGGGCTTCCCCGCCAAGCACGCACAGGACCCAGGACCTTTGCAGTGACCGTTCCTTCCTGGTTGACTCTTCTACCCCAGCACCCACATGGCTTGCCACAGTCTTTGCTCAACTGTAGCCTTCTTAGTGAACCTCCCTAACCTTACTTGAGGTTAAAAACCCCTTACTTTCCATACCCTGTTTCCTTGCTTTGTTTTCTCTATAACACCATGTGATTATATTTGATAGTTTAATTCTTCAGTATTTATTGTCTGAACCTCCCACTGGAATAAAATTTCCATGAAGACACATTTTTTCTGTTCTGCTCACTGCTGCATTTCCTGTGCTTGGCACATAGTAGGCACTTAGTGTATATTGTTTGAATGAATTTCTATTATGTTTTAATTTCAGAGGATTAATATGAACAGACATTACAGGCTCTATAAAACCCAAATTGTAGGAGTAAGAACCAGACCCAGATAGAACTCTTAGGATGGAAATCCTTGGGAAAACCAAAACTTGAGTCAGTGACACTGGAGTAAGAAGAAGACAGCTGTTGTCATCCCTAAAGAAACCAGAGTGATTACATGGTCCCCTCTGTGACCTCACGTGTCAGAGCTCAGTGGATGCAGGGATCGTCATACCCATGCTGCTTGGAGCACAGGACTGACAAGTGTTCCAAGTGTTAAATACACGTTCACTTTCAGTTTCTTCATCCAGAAATAAGGATCATGATTCTTAATGCCTCACAGGGTATACTTCAAAACAGGAAGATAAAATGAAACTATCTGTAAATCATAAATGCAGTCTGCTACTACTATTACTATGCAAATATCTGGACTCCAGATTGCTTTGATTAGCAATGAAGTTGGTTGATTTGGGGGTGAATCAAGGTGTGCCAGTTTTAAGATTTTGTTAAAACCGTGCTTTTAAAAGATCCATATGTACTATCATAATCAGTTCTAAAAGCAAAGGTATTTTTAGCCCCCAAAGTACAACACATATAACTAAAAAATAAAGGGTGGGTTTTTTTTTTTAGATTGTATAAATTTAGCTGTACAAAAAACTCACTAAAATGATTCACATCATTCAGTTGGCCTTGGAGCAGTGGACATGTCTTGTCGTGGCTCCAAAGCAGAGACCACGGAGGTAGTACTGAGGCTGCTTTTGGGACCATGTTAGTGCACGTCTCACTCAGTGATCCCAGAGACCAACCCCGAGTTAAAGGAGAAAGGAGATAAAAACAAATCCTCTTTATCCTTTATTCTGGTTTTCCTGTCCTATGTTGGTTAGGGAAATAAATACTTCTAAAGAAAATCCTGGTTTCTTAACAGCCCCCTGTTTTTCCCGTCCTCCTATGTCTTCACCGGTTGAGCTGGATTCATACCTTCCCTACAAATCACCACATTCCCATTACAATTAAATACAGTTATATGTAATTTTTAAAAACCTCAAGTTTCAGTGGCTTAAACAAGATAAGAGTTTGTTTCTTATCCACATAAATAACCTAGGACCAATTTAATGGCTCATTAAGGACCCAGCTCCTCTCTTGCCATTCTGCCATCCTTAGTCTCTAACCTCATGTTCCAAAAGGGCCATTCAAGCACCGGCCATTATCACCACATCCAGATAACAGGAAGGAAGTGAGGAGAAGGAGTAAACTTAGGAGAACTACATTTAACTGAGAGAACATTGGTAAAGCTAAAATTCAGGGTTCTGGTTCTTCAGAAGGGAGCATCAAATATTGAGAGGAAGCAGCAATTAGCAGTCTTGAGCATGCGGTGTTTTACTCTTGTTACCAAGGTATACTCTACCACCATAATTTAGGGAAATGGCTACTGTTCCATACCAAAAGGTTCAGTAAATCATCAGAATGTTAAAAAAAAACTGTCAATTTTTCATCATTCACAAAAACATACACTAATTTATTTATCCACTTAAATATTTGCATGCCTGCTGCATGCCAGATCCTGTTGTTGTAGGCAAGTGGATGCAGGTGAGAATAAGTCAGACAAAATTCTTTCTTTCATGGAGCTCACATCCTTGTCGGGAATCCGGCAGCACACACAAAATCTGAAATAGTGATAGTGCTCTAAAGGATACTAAGCAGAAGAGTGTGCTGGAGGGAGGTGGGGAGGACAGTAAGGGGAAAATGTCCTTCTGGAGGTTAGGGATACCATCAAGGCAGCTGTGTGAATGCTGAGCTAGGAACACACTCAGCAGAGGAAGAGCCTGTGCAAAGGTCCTGAGGCAGGACAGCCAAGCCTAAGAACCTGGAGCACCCTGACCAAGCTGAGAGTATATGCTGTGCGGTCAGAGAGAAATTCAGGGGCCAGGCCATGGCAGAGAGTGACATTTTCCTTCATGTAGTGGGATGTCCTACCCAGGCTATGAGAGTATCTGCAAATCAGTCTTTCTCATTCACATATTGACTTGTTTGCTCCTGGGAGGTCCATCTTAGTGCTTCTTTTTTTTTTTTTATTTTTT
>NC_138372.1:108057304-108064094 GCF_054177405.1 Leptonychotes weddellii | reverse complement strand
AATAAAACTTAAAAAAAAAAAAAAAGTATGGGGCTGGGGCACCTGGGTGGCTCAGTCGTTAAGCATCTGCCTCTGCCTCAGGTCATGGTCCCAGGGTCCTGGGATGGAGTCCCGCATCGGGCTCCCTGCTCCGCGGGAAGCCGGCTTCTCCCTCTCCCACTCCCCCTGCTTGTGTTCCCTCTCTCGCTGTCTCTCTCTCTGTCAAATAAAAATCTTTAAAAAAAAATAAAGTATGGGGGCGCCTGGGTGGCTCAGTTGGTTGAGCGACTGCCTTCGGCTCAGGTCATGATCCTGGAGTCCCGGGATCGAGTCCCACATTGGGCTCCCTGCTCGGCGGGGAGCCTGCTTCTCCCTCTGACCCTCCTCCCTCTCATGCTCTCTGTATCTCATTCTCTCTGTCTCAAATAAATAAATAAAATCTTTAAAAAAAAAAAAATAAAGTATGGGGCTAAATGTGGTGTTTGGAGGTTGAGGCCTATAACAACATTAGAGGAAATTTGGAGACAGGAGTATTATTCAGCCTGCACCAGCCTTTAAAGTCAACGTTGTTTTTGTCTTTCTATCCATGAACATTTTCCTCATAGGCACTGAAATTCCTCTTACCAGTGTAAAGTCACTTGATCAAAACTAGAAAATTCTCAGAGTACAGTGAAAGGGTCCTTTACCAGGAGTTTCACCATCAGCCCTACCAATTCTTATTTGCTGTTTGATCTTGAATAAGTCTCTTAGGCTCCCGGAGCTTTTCTTTTTTCCACGTGTGAAATATGGAGGCGATTCAGCCTGCCCTCCTGCTGTTTTTGCAGGATTCTCCTGTCCTTGGATGACCGTTTCACCTTGCGGCATCCTGCTATATGGTTAGGAACAACTGTTATCATTACTTTCCCTCCTTTTATTATTTCATAGAAGATGAAAGTGAGCCCCAAATCCAGAGGCTGTTTAATATTGTTTATATGCACATGTTCTGTTTCTAAGAGGCTCTTGATGAATTTGAAACTTAATCCTCATGACATCCCAACATATTTCATGTTTTTAGTGTGAGAGAATACTGGTTCTTCAGGGATGTTTTTCTAGAAAGTGTTTATATGTACAAAAGGAGCGTCTACAAGCTGAATAAGGTGTGAGGGTGTTGGAGAACTATTGGAACAATGGCTGTCATGGCATCTCATTAAAGAGTAAGTTATGCTTTCCTTCTACCTTGGGTGTTAAAGCTTTATTAACACTGGGTTTGAAAACACCTCACAAAAAAAGCTAAATGCTTAAGGGATTTATTATAAAACTCCATCGTGCCATTTATTTCCGTGGATGCTTGAAATTGCTGGGGTAAAATAATGTATTCAGCAAGGAAGCAAGTTCTCGCTTCCTCCCGTGAGTCCTCTTGATTGTGCTATTGGTATCTCATTCTTTAATTAAACTTGTCCAAAGATAGGATCAGCTAAAGTGTTTACTATATAAATAGTTTTCATTCCCAGTGTGCAAGTTTAAAACCCTGGTAAAAAGAGTTTGCCATCTGTTAAAAACCAAAACATGTGGTGTGCTCTTGCATAAAAATAAACTGCACATTATTCATAAAAAGAATCACAACACATAACGTATCTTTGGGGCTGACAGTAACCTGTGCCGTTTTAGAATGTCACCACCTCTCTCTAAGTGACAGTATGATCAGTGGTGCGTTGTGTTAAAAAAAAAGAAAATCTATAAGATGTAATGAAATTAACATATGTATTTTTATTAACATGAAAATAGATTTGTCTGAATGCAAGCTTTCCTGATAAGGAACGGTAATTTTTTTCCTTTGATCATTTCAAATTTAATTATTTCTCCGAGTTTTCGGTTTACATCTTTTTTCCCCCTAAAATGTCACCATTTAATTTAGCCAGGTATTTACCTCTCTCCCTGCATTGCCGCTCCCTCAGCCCTGCGACGGTGTCTCCTCCCACTCCTGAGGTCCCCTCGTATTTCTGCTCTTTGCCTTTCCACTTGTCTGTACTCACGACAAGAAACTTCCTAAAATACAGGTTACTTGCTGCCAGTCATTAGAACCATCAGTAAGGGCACCTGGGTGGTATAGTTAAGCCTCCAACTCAGTCTCCGATCAGGTCATGATCTCAGGGTCCTGAGCTAGAGCCCCATGTCGGACTCCACCCTTGGGGCGGGGGGTGGGGGGGGATGTCTACTTAAGAATTCTCTCTCTCTCCCTCTGTCCCTCCCCGCCCCCCACACGTATGCTCACTCTCTCTCTGAAAATAAATAAATCTTTTAAAATAAAATAAAATAAAACCATCACTAATATCACATGGCTTGTGGAACAAAGTCTAAATCCCTCAGAATATTATGCAAGAAATTCCATAATCTGGCTCCCAGCCCCTTCCATAGCCTCGACCCTCACTCTTCCTAACCCAGAACCCTCCGTGGTTCTACCTGACTCTTCAGGCCTGAACTTGCCTCTTTCACATTTCCATGTTTATAATTACCTCTTTCTTTGGAAGGTTTTGCCTGCCTCTACCTCATCCCAAATGAGATTTGTGCTTTAAAATGCAGCTCAAACTCCAGATTCTTCCTTAATTCTTAGCTTATTGTTCCAATTAGAGGTAATGTCTTGCTTCTCTGTGTTCCCAGTGTATTTTATGATTCTTATTTTGCCCAATAATTTTTAACCTTCTATTCTAGTCATTCATTTACTGCCCACCCTCCGCAAGGTCTAAATTATTTGAGGATAGAGATTTGTCTTAGTCCCTTCGAGCTGCTATAGCAAAACTGCCATAAGCTGGGACACTTGGCAGAAACGTATTTCTCACAGTTCTAGAGGTGGGGGAGTTCAAGATCAAAGCACTGGCAGATTTGGTATCTGGTTCATGGTGCCTTCTCACTGTGTCCTCACATCGTGGAAGGGACTAGAGAGCTCCGTGGAGTCTCTTTCATTAAGTACTAATCCCATCCGTGAAGGCTCTGCCCTCATGAACTAATCACTGCTGGAAGGCCCCACCTCCCAATAACATTGCCTTGGGGGTTAGGATTTCAACCTACAAATTTCAGAAAGGGGACATAAACATTTGATCTATAGCAAGACTATGTTCTATTCATCTTTGTATCCCCTATACTGAACAGCATAATACTTTGTCAGGTACTCCATAAATGTTTTTCCAAAATGATTTGAAAACCGAAAATCCATAATAACCAAATTCATGCAGTGGAGAAATTTAGATTAACAGATCAGAATAGAATGTCAGATTCTAAGTTGGATTTTTTTTTTTCTATAGAACTATTGGGCAATAGTTATGAACATCCCAAAATATTCTTGGCACTCTTCTGTTCAGTATTTCTTATTGGGCAATCAGTATCTCTTAAGATCCCGTGGGAAGTTCTGGCTCATTTGTTTGAGACAAAACCAGTTGCAATCTTTGGATCTTGTTTGGATCCCGTTTCAGAATAACAAGCTCTAATAATATGAGTTCATAAGATAGGGAAATGTAAATACTGACTATCCAGTGAAATTCTGATATTCAAGGATTACTGTTAATTTCTTTTTAGATATGATTAAACTCTTGTGGTTGTGTTTGTATATGTTTATTGTAATAGTTTTACTGCGATAGTATTTAGATAAACTTCTCTTAAGGTCTACAGTTTGATAAGTTTCCACATATATACAGCCATGAAACCCTCAAAATCACATCCAGTGATGTCAAAAATTTCCTTGTGCCCCTCTGTAGTCCCTGCTGTAAGCTTGCCCTCTTCCCTTTCTATCCCCAGCCACTAAGGTCCCTCCGTCTCCATGCAGTTTACGTTTCCTAGAAGTTTATATAAGTGGAATCATACAGTATGTGCCCTTTTTTGCGTCTGGCTGCCTTCATTCGACAATTATCTTGACATTCATCCATCTTGTACTATGTAGGAATGGTTGGTTTCTTTTTATCAGTGAACAGTATCCATTTTATTAATGTAATAGTTCGCTGCTCTGTTCACCTGTTGATGCACATTTGGGTTGTTTCCATTTCAGGGCTATTATAAATAAATCTGCTGTGAGCATTCATGTCAAGTCATTTTGTGAATACATGCTTTCATTTCCCTGGGTAAGTGCATGGGAGTGGAATGGTTGGATGATATGGTAGCTCTATGTTTAACGTTTTAAGAAATTCTCAAACTGTTTTCCAAGTGGATTTATAGTTAATTTTATATTCTCACCAGGAATGTATAAGAGTTCCAGTTCTTCCACATCTTTACCAACACTTGGTATGGTCAATTTTTAAAATTTTAGCCATTCTAATAGGTATGTAGTGGTATGTCAGTTGAGTCTTAATTTGTATTTTCCTAGTGACAAACGATGTGGAGCATCTTTTCATGAACTTAGTTTTCATTCTTACCTTGTTTTCGGTGAAGTGTTTGTTCAAATCTTTTGTCCCCACCCCCTTTTTTATTGGGTTCCTTGTTCTGTTATTACTTGAGTTTTGAGAGTTACTTACATATTATTTTTCTAACACCTTTATCACATTTATGACTTGCAAATATTTTCTTCCAACCTCTGGGTTTTTTCATTTTCTTAACAGTAGCTATTGAAGGGGCGCCTGGGTGGCTCAGTTGATTAAGCAACTGCCTCCGGCTCGGGTCATGATCCCAGGGTCCTGGGATTGAGCCCCGAGTCAGGCCCTCTGCTCAGCAGAGAGTCTGCTTCTCCCTCTCCCTCTGCTGCTCTGCCTACTTGTGCTCTCTCTCTCTCTCTGTCAAATAAATAAATAAATAATCTTAAAAAAAAAAAAACAGTAGCTATTGAAGACATTTTAAATTTTAATGAAGTCCCATTTATGAATTTGTCCTTTTCTAGATGGTACTCTTGGAATCATGCCTAAGAGATCTTTGCCTAATCCAAGGTCACAAAGATTTTCTCATATCATTTTTCCTAGAAGTATGATGATTTTAGGTTTTATATTTAGGTTTGTGTTCCATTGAATTAATTGTTGTTTATAGTAAAGGTATAAATGGCAGTTCATTTTCAAAATATGGATATTTAATTACATTAGCAGAATTTGCTGAAAATATTACTTATTTCCTCTGAATTTCCTGAATTTGTGGTTTTGTTGAAAATGTCCAGGGGCGCCTGGGTGGCTCAGTCGTTAAGCGTCTGCCTTCGGCTCGGGTCATGATCCCAGGGTCCTGGGATCGAGCCCCGCATCGGGCTCCCTGCTCGGCGGGAAGCCTGCTTCTCCCTCCCCCACTCCCCCTGCTTGTGTTCCCTCTCTCGCTGTGTCTCTCTCTGTCAAATAAATAAAATCTTTAAAAAAAAAAAAAATGTCCATATATGTATGGGTCTGTTTCTGGACCCTGTTCAGTCCCACTGATCTGTTTATTTGTCTCTACATCAGTGCCACACTGTATGTTGTAGCTTTATAAGTCTTGGAATCACAGGTTATTTAAAAAAATACTGGAGGAATAAGGTCTTCAAACTTTGTTCTTCTTTTTCTCAGTTGTTTTGGCTAGAGTGGAGGTCCTTTCTTTTTCCACATAAATTTTAGAATTCGTTTGTCAATTTCCACCAAATAAAAAAGGCTGCTGAGCTTTTGCTCTCGCACAGAATCTATATATTTATTTAGGGAAAATTGATGCCTTTTCTGTGTTGAGTTTGGTAATCTGTTAACCTGGGATGTCTCTCCACTTAAGGTCTCTTCAATTTTCTCTCTGCATTATCTTATCATTTTGATGTACAGGTCTTCTACAACTTTTGTCAGATTTATCCCTAAATATATCATATTTTTGGATGTGATTGTAAGTTGTGTTACTTTATAACTTCAATTTTCTGTTGTTTGTTACTAGTCTATGGGGAAAAAATTGATTTTTTTTATATTGATCTTGTATCCTGGAGCCTTGCTAAACTGACTTAAACATTCCAATAGCTTTCTTGTAGCTTATATCAGATTTTCTACAAAGATATTTATGTCATCTCTAAATAAAGACAGTTTGATTTCTTTGTTTCCAAACAGGATGCCCTCTCTTTTCTTTTTCTTGCCTGATTCAATGACTAGAAACTCCAGTAAAATGTTGAACAGAATTATGAGAGTAGATATCTGTATCTTGTTTCCTGATCTTAGGAGGGAAAAATCATTCTTTTATCAGGAAGTTGGTGGCAGTTGTAGATTTTTCATAGATGCTGTTTATCAGATTGAGAAAGTTTCCTTCTATTTCTACATTGTCAAGAGTTTTTATCAGGAATGGATTTTGGATTCAGTCAAAGGCTGTTTCTGTGTCTAATAAAATGATCATATAGGGTTTTTTTTGTTTTTGTTGTATTAATATATGTTACATTGATTGATTTTCATATATTGAACCAACTATGTACATTCCTGAGATAAATCTCATGATGCATTATCCTTTATATAGATTGTTGGGTTTAATTTAAGAAATTTTGTTTAGAAGCTTTTAAATCTGTGCTCATGATGCACATGAGCATCTTTTTTTTTTTTTTCATGTAATATCTTTGCCTGGTTTGGGTTTCATTACAATGTTGACCTCATAGAATGAGTTGGGTAGCAATTCCTTCTTTTCAAGAATTTATGTATTATGTATTATTTCTTCCTTAAATGTTTGGTAGAATTTACCAGTGAAGATGACTGGGCCTAGAGTTTTCTCTATGGGAAGGTTTTTAATTACAAATTCAATTTCTTTGATTGATTCAAGATATTCAAGTTATTTATTTCTCCTTGAGTAACCTTTACTAGTTTGTGTCTTTCAAGAATTGTGTGTATTTCATCTAATTTGTTGAATTAATTGGCATGACATTGTTCATAATACTCTCTTATTGTCT
>NC_138372.1:108043166-108057204 GCF_054177405.1 Leptonychotes weddellii | reverse complement strand
TTTATTCTTATGTTAATCCCCATACATTACATCATTAGTTTTAGATGAAGTGTTCCATGATTCATTGTTTGTGCATAACACCCAGTGCTCCATGCAGAATGTGCCCTCCTCAATACCCACCACCAGGCTAACCCATCCTCCCACCCCCCTCCCTCTAGAACCCTGTTAGTTTTTCAGAGTCCATCGTCTCTCATGGTTCGTCTACCCTTCCGATTTCCCCCGCTTCATTCTTCTTATTGTCTTTTTAATAATTGTAGAACCTGTGGTGATATCACTCATTCCTGACATTGGTTATTTATGTTTTTTTCTCTTTTTTTAATCTGGCTGGGGTTTTATCAGTTTTATCTTCTCTTAAAATCAGCTTTAATTTTATTGATCTTATTATTTTTCTACTTTGTAAGCTATTAATATCTGCTCTGATCTTTACTATTTTTTTTGTTCTACTACTTTAGGTTTGATTTGTTCTTCTTTTTCCAGTTTCTTTAAGGTGGAAGCTTGGAAAATATTCTGTGTGCACTTGCAAAAATGTGTATTCTGCTGTTGTTGGAGGGGAGTGTTCTAGAAATGTCAGTTAGGTCAGTTTGGTTCTTACTCTTTTTCAAATCTATATCCTTGCTGACATTCTCTCTACTGGTTCTATCAGTTATTGAATCAGCAGTATGAAAATCTCTGATAGACTTTTGGATTTTTCTACTCTCTTTACAGTTCTATTTCAGAGTCATGGATTTTGAAGCTCTGTTACTAGATGCATAAACATTTAGTTTATTATATTCCTTTAATTGACTCATTTATCATTATGGAATAACCTTCTTTGCCACTGATAATATTCTTTGAACACAAATCTACTTGGACATTAATATAGGCAATCCAGCTTTTTTTTTGGTATTATTAGAATGGCATGCCATTTTCCTTCCATTGGCTTTTAACTTGTTTGTGTTTTTGTATTTGAAGTGCATTTTTTGTAGTCCGCATATAGTTAGGTTGCACTTTTTCATTGAAGCTGAAGTTGTTTGGCTTTTAATTGGGATATCTATATTTAATGTGCTTATTGATTTGATTAGGTTTAAATCTATTTCTTGCTGTCTGTTTTTTATCTGTCACTTCTATTTGTGCCATTTTTTCTCTCTCAACCTTCTTTTGGAGTAATTGAATAATTTTTATGATTTGATTTTATCTATTTTGTTATTAGCTTTAACTCTTATTTCTTTAGTGATTGTTTTAGGGTTTATAGCATACATCCTTAACTTATCAGTCTGCCTTAAAGTGATATACTACTTCACTATACTATATAGAACCTTATAATATATACTTCCACCTCTCCCCTCTGAATTTGTGCTATTGTTGTTGTACATTTTGCTTTTATTTTAAAGTCTACACTATGTTGTTATTGTTTTTGTTTAAACAATTATATTATTTAAAACAATTATCTTTTGGGGTACCTGGGTGGCTAGGTGGGTTAAGTGGCCAACTCTTGATTTCAGCTCAGGTCATAATCTCAGCATCGTGAGATTGAGCCCTGCGTTGGGCTCTGCATTGAGCGTGGAGCCTGCTTACAATTCTCTCTCTCCCTCTTCTTCTGCCCCTCCCCCACTCACACTCTTTCTCTCTCTCTAAAAAATAAGGAAAAAACTTTAAATAAATAAAACAATTATCTTTTTTAAATAAGGATTTTATTTATTTATTTGACAGAGAAAGAGAGAGCACAAGCAGGTGGAATGGTAGTCAGAGGGAGAGGGAGAAGCAGGCTTCCCACTGAGCAGGGAACCCAATGCCGGGCTCGATCCCAGGACCCTGGGATCATGACCTGAGCCAAAGGCAGATGCTTAACCAACTGAGCCACCCAGGTTTTAAAGAGATTTAAATAATAAGAAAGAAAATGTATAGTAACCCATGTAGTTACCATTTCTAGTCCTTTCTTTTTTATGTGTACATCTATATTCCCATCTATTATCAATTTCCTTCTGTTTGAAGGAAGTCATTTAACATGTGTTATAGTGCAGGCCAGTTGGTAATGAATTCTTTCAGTTTTTGTATATCTGAAAACCTTTATTTCACCCTTGTTTTGAGAGAGATTTTTGCTGGGTATAGAATTCTCAGTTGACTTCCTTTTTTCTGTTAATACAGTTGACCCTCGAACAGTGCAGGGGTTAGGGGCACTGAGCTCCCTGCATAGTCAAAAATCCACTATAACTTTTGACTCCCCAAAAACTTAACTACTAACACCCTGACCAGAAGCCTTACTGGTAATATAAGCAGTCAATCAACACATATTTTGTACATTATGTGTATTATATACTGTATTCTTACAATAAAGTAAACTACAGAAAAGAAAATGTCATTAAGAAAACCATAAAATACATCTACAGCACTGTATTCTAAAAAAATTCATGTATAAGTGGACCCATACAATTCAAACCCATTTTGTTAAAGGGTCAACTGAATGTAAAAAAAATTGTTCCATTCCCTTTTCCCTTCCATTTTTTCTAATAAGTCTGCTGTCATTCTTATTTTTCATTCCCTATATGTAGCATGTCTGTTCTCCCCTGTTTACATTCAGAGTTTTCTTTTTATCACTGGTTTTGAAAAATTTGATTCCTCTCTCTCAGGAATCACTACCCTTCATTGTCCAATATAAAGTAACTCAAAAACCATTGTTTCATATATGATACAGAAATTTTTAGAAATTTGATTTTGTTTTTCATATATGCACTCAACCTTAATATTTGAAGACAAGATCCCCTTCTTTATTGTTATTTCCACCACATCTATTTCAGAAAAGCAGTGGCTTTATTTTTCAATATATTGAATTATAGGTTTATGTCTCTGTTTCTGATCTATATTCATATTTGTCTGTAATAAAAATTCAATCAGTTAAACATGTATTTTCTAGTTAATATTAGAAATAGTTTATCTGTCGCTCTGCTATTCTTCAATAAATTCAACTATTTCTCATTTCCTGGAGATCCAGATCTTTACAGTTGGATCACTTGTTAAAAATTTGTGGTCATCTTATATTTACCACCACTCCTACAAACCAAGATTAATAAATTCTATTAATATCAGGTTTTCATTTTCTTCACATATGGAGAAACTATCAAAGCACTCTTGGAATTTATTACTGTGATTGAATTATATTTAAAGATTTCCACTTGGGTTTGGTGACATCTCACATAATGTCTAAAAAAATATGAATCAAATGTAACTTGTGTCTTAAAAGGTATACTAATCATAACCAGACAATATTAATGTTGACAAACACCGAGCAAACATATGTTGACATCTGATAATCAAAAAAATAAGGTAGCAGTAGAAACTGAGCTTCCAAATACCTAAATTATTCATTCATATATGTGTACTAATATTTAGATATATCTGCAATGCTGCACAGCAGAATTACTTTTTTTTTTTTTTTTTTTAGTATAGGTGCTTAATCTCCTCACCTTTGCAACACTCCCTCCCCTACGATTCTTACTCAGTGGTGCTTAGGAATGTCTATTTCAAGCTCCCCTGGTGGTAGTGGTGTATAGCCAGGCTTGGAAATTGTTGCTTTATTTAACATTACTGGGAAATCAATATTTTGTAGAAACATATTTTTTTACTTTTTATTTATTTATTTTTTTAGAGAGAGAGAGAGCACAGGCAGGGGGAGGGGCAGAGGGAGAGGGAGAGAGAGAATCTTTTTTTTTTTAAAGATTTTATTTATTTGAGAGAGAGGAATGGAGGGAGAGAGAGAACAAGCAGAGGGGAGAGGTGGAGGTAGAGGGATAAGCAGACTCCCCATTGAGCAGGGAGCCCAGGATCATGACCCAAGAGGAAGGCAGACACTTAACCTGCCGAGCCACTCAGGCGCCCCGGGGAGAGAGAATCTTAAGCAGGCTCCATGCCCTGTCTTACAACCCTGAGATCATGACCTGAGCCAAAATCAAGAGTCAGATGCTCAATCAACTGAGTCACCCAGGCGCCCCCATAGAACCATATTTTTTAAAGGCCTTAAATACCTTTAAGAGCCACTGAAACAAAATTTAGAAATTTGGTAGATACTTTTCTAAAATACTTTTTATGCAACTCTGCCTTCTAAAATCATATGCTGCACATAATTTAACTTTCCTATGGGACTATGATGCCTATTTTAATGAACATCAGTTACTGTGCAGTGATGCCTTTTGGGGCTCTTGAAGTGCATAGCACCGTTTACCTCTATACAGTCTGGCCAATGCTGAAATAGGCTAATTTCTGTTCGTTTTTCTGTCTTTCTGACTTCGGTCTGTCAGCTTTTACTTCTCCCTGCTGAGTGTACCTCTGACTCAAGCAACCCTCACTCTCTCTTTCTAATGTGTTACTTAAAGTGAGTTAAGGGCTCAAGGACCAGAAGAGCAAGATTGTTAGAATTGTATCTAAAATAAAACTGGGGGAAGGTGGCTATCCTCTCATGGAACAGTGCACACAGAGATGAAATTCATAGTGTCTGAAGCAGCTGTTGGTAAGCCTGTGGACTGCCTTGGCACTGAAGGGGTTTCTTTTATGTATAGAAAACACATCACTTAGCGTCTCTGAAATTTCTAATTTAACATATGGGGTCACATCTGTTAAAGGATTATTAGTCTAGAAAGGGAGTGATGTATAATTTATTAAAATAACTCTATGGGGAGATAGCGGACTCCATTTAATAAACTGGAATAGTTGCTGCCTCCACTGAATGCTCCCACTGGAATCCCACATTAGTTCAATAGAGGGGGCGGATGAAAACGATTGGTCTTTATATAATGTTTACTGTGTTGTATTACTTAGTGTCTCTCAGCTGAAAAATATTTATGTTAACTGTTCAGTTTAAGCTTTGAATATTGAACTCCTGCTGCTATATAGTTGGTACTTACTTCTGAGGAGAACAAGAATCCCTTGTTCCTTAGCTGTAGGAGGCAAAGGAAGGGTGCACCACTCTCCTTCCCTCCCATGTGCAGTGAAGGCCAGCAGGTCAGAGAATCTGCCTAGAGTTGCCCAGATTTACCTCTTCTCCCGGTACTATAGACCTACAAGGTAGATGGTATTAGAGGAGGCAGGCTCAAAGGGGGTTCTTTTTGGGTCAAATGCGTTAATTTTCCTTTCTCGCAGCAATAATACAAAGACTCCTGCCAGAAGCACTTCCATGGCTGTCTGCTGATTGGGTTTCTCAGTAGCAAATAACATGACTCTGTCTTGATATGATAGCAGATTTCTTTCACCACCCCGCTCCCCACTGTGAAACAAAGCAATAGAATACTGTTGGGGCAGAAAAGTTTTCCCTTCTTCCCTTTTAGGTTCTTTGTCTGGTCTAATAATTAAATTGGCATAAGACAGATTAACAAGAGAAAAATAAAAGTTTAATAACATGTGTGCCTTCTGTATACATGGGAGAGACCCAGGAAAACTGAGTAGCTCTCCAAAATGGCTGAAGCCATCACCTTAAATACCATCCTCAGCTAAAAGTGAAAGATGGTAGAGCTGGGGAAACAGGAAAAACACAATAAACAAGTGTAAGGTTGTTACGCAGACTTAAGTCCGGGCTTTCTCCATTGATAAGAGTTCCTGCACATTGAGTGATCCCTCCTTCCTGGAAGGGAAAGATACCCTTAAAGACAGGGAGACACCCTTAAAAATGGATATCTCGCTTGTTCTGTGCTAAGCATGGAGCCTGCTTAAGATTCTCTCTCTCCCTCTCCCTCTGCCCCCACCCCTGCTCATGCACCCATACTCTTTCTCTCTCTCTCTCAAAAAAAAAAAATAAATAAAAATAAAAAGGAAATCTCCCTTGTAAATATAAATGTCTCCTGCAAAAGAGTAACTTCTCCGTTTTCAGAGCTTCTTTTTGTGTCTGCAATTTCTTAAAAATAACCAGCTTAAAATAATCAGTATGCCAAAGAGGCATATCTTGGATTGGCAAAATTTGTTCCCCTAAAATACCTTGCACAATTCACACTTCTAAATGAAAGAGAAAGAACTGAGTACTCTCATCCTCCTCCCCTGCCTAGGCCTTGAAGGAACACTGGTAAATGTGCAGATACAGGCTTGCTTTCCCTATACCTCACAGAAAGAATTCCATCAAAAATCTTAGTGCTGGATTCTTCAAGTCTTGAATGTTTTGCTCTGTTGTTTCCTTCTTTTTATCATTTGCCTTAATTTATAGATTTACCTTAGTGCCAGACAAATTTAGAGATTTTTTTTCTTGTATTCATATTTAGCATTGGTTTTAAAAAGAAAAGCAAAATTAACTTCCAATTCTAATACAGGAAGATTAAAATATGTAATGGGGTCTGTCTTAGGTTAACTGTTAATTAACATGAATAATATTGCAATAAAGCATTATGTGATTATTTTAGCTTCAGGCTGCGTTTCAGATAGCACATTTTTCTTCAATGTCTTATTTTGGTCTTACTCTTCCTTCCGTTAAGATTATTTTGCTGTTCATATTATTTCTTATCATATCCCATCTTTGGATACTTATACCAAAAAGTCTTTCATATTTTATGTCGTTCCACTTGGAGACACATAGCAGGGGCTGGGAAGCAAGGCAAGTATAGTGTGGCCGCATAAGTCCTTAGTCCTTTGTTGACTCAGAAAATACAAACCAGATACAGGTATGGTGTGGCAAAGTTATTAGTTGCCCAAAATCTCTGTCAGGGAAATGGTTGACTATAGAGCAAATCTGATATCTTAAAAATAAATAAATAAATAAAAATAATTCCTCAAACCATTTGCTAATAAGGTGTTGGGGTTGAGCAAATTTTCCTCTCTCCAGCGTTCTTCCAGCTGGACTAAGAATGAAATTGACATGAGACAGATTAACAGGAGAAAATCACATTTAGTTTTGTACATGCAGGGCATCCAAAGACAAGAAACTTCAAGGACAGACAGTCTGGCAACATGAGGCTTATATGACATCCTGAGCTAAGGAACTTAGACCCCTAAGATAGGGGTCTAGGGATACAATGAGGAGGTAGGCCATTAGCTGGAAGGTGAGAGGAGAGGCTTGGAAAACAAAGCCTGTCCTGTTATGCAAATAACTTTCTTAGGTAAAAAAAAAGAATCTCTTAATAGCTCTCTTCCTGGTGCAGGCTTTCCTTTCCAATGTAAATTTAGGCAGTTGAGAGAGGGGTAAAGACCTTTTCCTGAATCTGCTGGGGTTTGATTGCTTTTAACTCAAAAATCATCTTCATGCCAAAGTGGCCCATCTTGGAGTGGCCTGCCTTCGGCCCCTACAAATATACATCTCCCATTTAATTAACAGAATTTTAAGATGCATGAAAATAAGGTGTTATAGATGGAAGTCATGATTAACATTTATATTGATGTTTTATGCTCCTTTATGGTTGGCAGGTGAGGGTCAGATATTACCCCAATTTCATGGAAGCAAAATTAAGCAAGTCACCTAAGAAGGGCAAAATTGAGGCTCATACTCTCCTCTAGACTTTACACTGTGATTGTCCTACTAAGCCAGGGTGTCTGTGCATAACATGTAAACCCTGGATCTTTGAGACACAAAAGGAAAATTACTGTGGTTATTTAACTACCTTTATTCTTTGAGACAAGCAGTACAAAGTTCAACTTACTGCTTTACACAATGTAGGGTCCAAGAGCAAGCTGCTCCAAGATGGGCTACTTTGGCATGAAGATTATTTTGCACTGAAAATAATCTAGATCCAGTGGGCTCAAGACAAACTTTTGCCCCTCTCTTAACCACATAGAAGAATCTAAATTGGGGGTCTTTCTTGGAATAAGAGTTACTACCAGAGATAAATTTAATCAGAGTGACCCATCCATATGGCAGGGCAAACATCTAATGACCAAATATTTGCTCTTCTTCTTATTGCTCTGTGAATTGCATTCCTACCTGTGACGTCTCAGACTCTACCCCCTTCTTCTTAGTTCAGGATGACATATATATCTCATTTTGCCTGACTGTTCTTGGAATATCCTTATCTGTGTGGATTCCTGGTACATATGAAATTAAATTTGATTTTCTCCTCTGTTAGTCTGTCTCATGTCAATTTCATTCTTAGTCCGACTAGAAGGACCTTGAAGGGAACAAGAATTCTTCCTGTCTGACAACAGCATGATACTTACACCAATGCTTAATTCTATTCTGTCATCACTCTCAAAACCCTTAGAAACATCCTAGTTTCTTCACTTTTGCCAGGTGCTAAAATGGCAAAAGCATGGACATTGCAGTTAAGATAACCCCAAGCTCCAATCTTGGCTCCTCCTGTTAACAGTTTGCACAGCCTAGGTGAGTTATGCATGTCTAGCAGAGTAAGTGCTCAGTAAATGTCAACTATTATTATCAGCAAACAATTTGATAAGGCATTAAGCAGTGACTCAGAACGTAAAAGCAAGATGCTTTGTGAATTTATGTTCTACTAAATTAGCGAAACTTTGCAGTCTAGGAACTTACTGGTTGTGTTGGGGAGAAAGAATTTCTTTTGCCCTTCAAGGTCCTTCTACCCGGACTAAGACTCAAATTTGACATGAGGCAGATTAACAGGAGAAAATCAAATTTAATTGTGTACCAACAGGGAATCCATACAGAGATGGAAAGTCCAGATAGTCAGTAGGTCATTTTGAACAAAGGAGAAGGGGTAGGATCTGGGACTTCCAAGGGAATGAATGAAATTCACGGGAAAATGAAAAAGAGTAAATGTTTGGTGAATGAATGTTTGTGGGACCACTCAAAAACAGTGGGACATAGGGGTGCCTGGGTGGCTCAGATGGTTAAGCGTCGCCTTTGGCTCAGGTCATGATCCCAGGGTCCTGGGATTGAGTCCCACATCAGGCTCCCTGCTTAAAGTTTACTATTTCTAGAAACAAAATGCTATGTAAACACAGAAGAGAAGGGTATTTTTTTTTTTTTTTTGCATGATGAGGCCTTAGGAAGTGGCATTTAAACTAGATCTTGAAAGTTGAAGTGCAGAGTAGAAATAGAGGGAAGTATTTTCCAAAGAAAACACTTCTCCCTCTGCTTCTCTCCTTCTCTTTCTTTCTCTCTCTTATGAATAAATAAATAAAATCTTAAAAAACAAAACAAAACAAAACAGTGGGACAGCTTTGATCAAACAGGCCTTGCTAGGTTCCTCCCTGTCCACCTACCTAGTTCATATCATAATGTAGTTATCTGTGGTGATACTCTCTTCCCAGAGCAGGTCCTCTATCTAAATTTTTTTAGGCAGCTGTTGGGGAGGTAAAGAGCTTTTCCTGTATCTGCTGGGTTTTAATGGCTTTTAGCTCAAAATAATCTTCATTTAAAGTGGCCCATCTTGGGACAGCCTGCCCTTGGCCCCTGCAGTGTGTCTAGTATTCTGCCATTTGTGTTCTAAATTGCTGAATATACTGAAAAATTAAACTGGAATGAGACATGGGCGCCTGGGTGGCTCAGTTGGTTAAGCAACTGCCTTCGGCTCAGGTCATGATCCTGGAGTCCCGGGATCGAGTCCCGCATCGGGCTCCCTGCTCGGCAGGGAGCCTGCTTCTCCCTCTGACCCTCCCCCTTCTCATGTGCTCTCTGTCTCTCTCATTCTCTCTGTCTCAGATAAATAAATAAAATCTTTTAAAAAAAAAAAACTGGAATGAGACATAGGAATTAAATATCAGTGTCCTCTATGATATTTTCAGTGAGGATTGGCTTCCACATACCTTGTTTCTTTTTCTCATTTTTTTCCTCTGTCCCCTCCAATATTGTCCACTGACACTTTTTGGATTAGACCTTCTTTTTATAAAGCGAGTTGTTCTCAGTTCATTCTCTTCTTGGTTGCTAATAATTTGCTGATTTTTTTTTTAATAGCTGATATGCTTAAGTTAAAATTGACATTGTCTTATCCCCTTCCAGAATGTCTTGATTCATTCATGCTTACATATGTTTGGAAACATTTGTTGAGGACTTTCTCTGTAGGACTGGCCATGTGCTAAATGCTGGGAATAAGACAAGGAAAACATAGTTCTTTCTCTCACAAACTAAAAACCAAGCAAGGGTTGGGGAGGGTTGGTAGGAAGAGAGAGAGGGTGAGCGTGCACAAGCTAAATATACAACCAACTTAAACACAGCCTGAAAAGTTTACTATTTCTAGAAACAAAATGCTATGTAAACACAGAAGAGAAGGGTATTTTTTTTTTTTTTTTTGCATGATGAGGCCTTAGGAAGTGGCATTTAAACTAGATCTTGAAAGTTGAAGTGCAGAGTAGAAATAGAGGGAAGTATTTTCCAAAGAAAACACCATGAGAAGATTCACAGGGGTGTCAAAGTTCATGCCATATTTGAGAGGCTATGTAAAGGCAACATAGAGTGCTTGAGAGGTATGGAACAAGAGAGGAAAACAGAGACTAGGGGCCAGTTTGTGAAAGACTGTAAACCCTGTTGAAGGAAGCACAACTGTGAAATAGCTCAAGATGGACATTATCTCCCTTGAATAAATAAAGCATTTTGGTGGTTTTGACTTGGTGGGAGAAATTCTCATTCTCTCTTTCTCTGTCTCAAAGTGCAGTTAATTTAAGATCCTTAATTAGCATATAAAATTGTATCAAAAAGAAAATGGTAGCCCAGGGCAGGAACAGATGCCATGGCCTTCAGCATCGCATCCCTTGGCATCTGGAATCCCTCATCTGGGTTGAGGTAGGGAGCTACGGTTGTACACTTTGTGTCTTGGATATTTTCAAAGCCCAATTCTTGCTATGCCACTGAACTTTTATAGTTGGGGTGTACATCTTCTCTCAACAAAACTTAGACTCCCTAAACATGCACTTAGGGCCTCCACTGGCTCTTGAAGTAGGCTCAGCATCACTAAGGCCACATCCTCAAATGTGGGGAGAGAGCAAGTCAGTGGCCAGAGTCCTTGAACAATATCTCCACCTTCAGCTTTCCAAAATTCTGGAAAGCCCTGACTCCTCCCACAATAAGAGCATTCACATAGATGGTACCAAACACTAGCATCCAAGCAGAAGGAGACGTTTGGCCTTTTGCTTACAAGAAAAATAACTAATGATGAAAGTACAAGTCCCCAGTTGTGACTGAATTACAAAATAGCTACTCTTTCCTCTGGTAGAATAATGATACCACCACTGCGTATGCTTGAGTTCTAAATGTCCCCAGGAAGCTTTCCCTTCTGCCTCCCAAATGGATTAGCACCATTCCTGGTCCATCCTTAAACTCATTCCTCTAAAGGTTCATTATCTATTTACATCTTTCTTCTCAATAAGACTATAGCCTCCTTGAGAAAGTTCTGTTGAATTCCCAGCCTGGTCCTTGGAACACAGTGGCATTTTAGCAAATAGTTGAAGGAATGAATGAGTCAGTGAAGAAGGCTGGTCTTAATATAAAGGCCTGGGGCTCTTTCCACTGTGTACAAACACTGAAGAACAGCACCATTTTGGTGTAGTTCAAGAGGAGTCAAAAATTTTTTTAAATAATTTTTATACAAAAGAGTAGAATACTTGGAGGGGGGAAAGCATGGTAAAGAAGAGGGGTGGACAATCAGGAGTAGAAAAGGTAGCTGGGATATTAAATAAGAATATATAGATGTCATCAAGAGCCTCGTTAGGTCTGGAGGAGTTTTTTTTTTTTTTTTTTCCCTTTTTTTGTGCAGGGAGAAGCCTCATAAGCATGGTTGAGTTTGAGTTACCTTCCATAAGATTTGTGGCAAGGAGGGGGATCAAAATCAAATTTAATTTTATTTTTAAACATACGATATTTTCGGGGCTCCCAGGTGGCTCAGTCGGTTGAATGTTGTTTGATTTCTTGGTCTTAGCTCAGGTCTTGATCTCAGGGTTGTGAGTTCGAGCCCCGTGTTGTGCTCCACACTGGGCATGAAGCCTACTTTAAAAAAAAAAAAAAAGAAAAGAAAAAAGAAACATGTTATTTTCATGCCCAAATGCTTTTCATACTGTTGTATATGTAAGAGTCCTCATTGAGGATCATGTGGCTTGTCCCTTCCTTATAACGTTTTTGTTAAGGAAGTATTGAGACATAATTTACATGTGCTAAGTCCAAACCATGTGTATCCAAGTGTGCAGGGATGAGTTTTGACATATGCATAGACATCTAGATACAGTTTACCCATCACAATTAAGATATAGAGCTCTGTAACCCCCAAAGTCTCTTGTACCCTTTGTAGTCAGCCCCTCCCCCCACTCCCAACCTCTGGAGCCACTTAACTGTTTTCTTTCCTTGCAGTTTTCTCTTTTCCAAAATACTGTATAAAGGGAATCATCCAGTCAGTAGCCTCTTTTACTTAACATAATGCATTTGAGGTGCCTTATGCATGTTACATCTCAGTATGGAGTAGTCGTCCATTATATTTCTGCCACAGATTGTCCATTCACCAGCTGATGGACGTTTGTTCTTTTTCTACTTTTTGGCTGCTGTGAATAGTGCTGCAGTGAATATGCACATCAAAGTCTTCGTGTGGACGTATGTTTTCATTCCTCCTGGGTGGGTAACCAGGATCAGGACTGCAGGCATGGCTCTCTAAGGAATTTCATTTTTATTTTGTATGTTCAGGGGTCCATGGGTGTATATAAAGAGTGGGAGACATGGACAGAAAGATCCTCAGGACAGTGTAGACCATGGGAACAGACTGGAAGCAGGGAGACTGGTTAGAGAATTGTTACTTTTCTGTCTACCATGTGGCAGACATTGCCATCTTCATCACTCTCTTTAATGCGGTGGGTTTAGAACATAGAGTCATGCAGAGATCCTGTGTCTGTTTTTCTTGGGGAAAATTTGACCACTTAGTGGCCAAATTCTACCCATGCACTGTAATATAAAAACATCTTCATTTGGGGCGCCTGGGTGGCTCAGTTGGTTGAGCGACTGCCTTCGGCTCAGGTCATGATCCTGGAGTCCCGGCATCGAGTCCCGCATCGGGCTCCCTTCTCGGCAGGGAGTCTGCTTCTCCCTCTGACCCTCCCCCCTCTCATGTGCTCTCTCTCTCTCTCTCTCTCTCTCAAATAAATAAATAAAATCTTTAAAAAAAAAATCTTCATTTGTGGACCAAGTGGAAATGAAAGGGAATCAACATTCATTTTTATATAATCTGAGTATGTATTGCTAGAGCTTTTCTCATACTAACTTTTCTCTTATTGTCTTTCTTTTTTCTTCTTATTTCCTCTTAATGTTTCAACCGTGGCATGGCAAGGGAACTGAGAATTTGAAATGCAACTGAAATGCACTTTTTTCCTTCTTTGTGTTTTTGGAAAAAAAATGAAATCCTTGCAATGACAGTGATTATTTTTATACAAAGTTTAATACAGCATGAATAACTTCCTTCTTAACCATTTTTTAAAAGAAACCCATGTTCAACAAAATTAACAGTTCATTCCAGTGCCTTCTAGGTCTACTTTGAAAGATTATTAATGTGATTTCAATCAACTTAAAATTAAAAGCACAGGATTTCCAAGTTCAAAGAGACCTTAACATAGCCAGCCCACGTTGTAGATGAGAAAATTCAGGCCCAGACCACTTGGGAGCCTGGTTCCATTGCTAACCATAAGAACTCATCATTGCTTTTGTGGCTTGGCCATGCGCCTCCCCATAACAAGAAGGAGGAGCTCTGTGTTTTTTAGAATTGGGAAAATTGCCTTAGGCTTTTTATACATTTAAAAATAAAAATAGTCATGATAGGACCAAACTTGAATTTCTAAGAGAATTACTAAACTTGAAGATATGTGAAAAGAGATATATAAGATTTTTAATATTTTGTTTATCTTTTTGCGATGATACTGAAATATTTTGACATTAAGATACTTATAATTTGGGCGCCTGGGTGGCTCAGTTGGTTAAGCGACTGCCTTCGGCTCAGGTCATGATCCTGGAGTCCCGGGATCGAGTCCCGCATCGGGCTCCCTGCTCAGCGGGGAGTCTGCTTCTCCCTCTGACCCTCCTCCCTCTCGTGCTCTCTGTCTCTCATTCTCTCTCTCAAATAAATAAATAAAATCTTTTTTTTTTTTTTTAAAGATTTTATTTATTGGGCGCCTGGGTGGCTCAGTCGGTTAAGCGACTGCCTTCGGCTCAGGTCATGAT
>NC_138372.1:107915244-108042666 GCF_054177405.1 Leptonychotes weddellii | reverse complement strand
GGGATCGAGTCCCGCATCGGGCTCCCTGCTCGGCAGGGAGTCTGCTTCTCCCCCTGACCCTCCCCACTCTCATGCTCTCTCTATCTCATTCTCTCTCTCAAATAAATAAATAAAATCTTTAAAAAAAAAAAAAGATACTTATAATTTATAACTGTTTAACAAGCATGCTGTTGTACTGCTGACTAGGTTGAACTGCCAATAGTTTATTTTTCTTCTTAGGGATAAATCTTACGTTAACTTTATAAAACGGGAGACATATTTGGGAAAACCAGTGATGCTATAGCAGTAACATCCCGTAGTCAGGTGCACGCCAGGCTTTCTTGGTCCTGCTGGCGTTCTGCTGACAGACGCTTCTGCAAAACCGAAATGAGCAATCGAGAGACATAAGTCAGTGCTGAGATGACAAGACACTAACTCACCACCATGCAGTCACATCTCAGTCAAACATCAATTTGTTCTCCATATCCTCAGCATATATGCTAACATATAATGACATGCAGCTGAAAACACCCATTATTCACTATTTTATCATTCTCTGCTTTAGCCATTTATATTTTTTCACAATAGGGGTCCTGAGGGCTCAGGGAAGGGGAAAGAGAAAGGTGGAATAAACAAATAAAAGAGCATAACAATTTTTAAAAATGCACAAGGAGTGAAAAAAAGGAAAGGTGATCAGAGTGTCAGCTTTCTTGCTGATGACAGCTGAATTGAAGGATGGGGCATAGATGAGCAGGAATAATGGGTTGATTAATAATGAACCCCAGAATTAGACTTAACTGCCCACTCCAGGCAGCTTGGAATAGCCCTAGTTCCCTCATGTGGGGGCCTCCCTGTAAGATTGTAGTCAGCTCAGCATACTACGTGTGCTCTTGGGAGGAAGAGAAAAGGTGGGACGGAACCACACAACCTTGTCATATCCTCCAACCCAGTGAGCAGATAAGTCACACCACCACCCCTGTGGGGAGAGGCAAGAGGCCAAGAGTTTTTAGGGAATGTCCCTCCCTTTGGAAACCATTTGAGTGGGAAATAAGTGTGTATCATCCTGTGTGGATGAGAGAGGGGAGGTATCAAGGGACTGACCATTTTGGAAGCCCAGTGACATGCCTGTGAAGTTAAATTCACTATGTCTGGGAGGTTGAGAGAATAAAAGGAGGTATAGGTAAAGCACCCAGCCCGGGGACTGGCACAGAGCGAATGCTAAAAAAATAGTCGTAATTCCGTTCAGTCTTTGTTTGGACAAATCCACATGCTCCCTCTTTGCCCTGTTTTGTTTGCCATCTCTAACCAGGTTTGTGATTTGGACAACCAGATGGATATGATGTCATCCTCTGGAAGAGAACAGATATGAAAAATATTAGAGTGGTGAGCAGTAGTGCATTTGATTTCTTATCTACTGAGCGTGAGGCATCTGCATCATAAATCATAGGCACATGGATTTATGATTTCTGTAAAGCAAAAGAACATTAACCTGTTAATTTGTAGCTCCATTTGGAAATTCAACTGTTAAAGAAAGCCCTGTACAGGGCTAAAGCTGACCCTGGAGAGCACCACATCCTGGGGAGCAGTGGAGGGCAGGACCCACAGATGAGCCACGGAGGAAATGAAGAGGCCAGAGAATAAGGAGGAAAACTAGGAAAGTGAGCAACACGGAAGTCAAGGAGAGCGTTCATTTCAGGAAGGAGGGAGGAGTCAACTGTGCCCAGTGCTGCAGAGGAGTCAGGTAGGATAGGGAGGAAAAGGAAGAAAGGGGCCTGCAGAGAAGGCAGTAAACATCCTTCATTGTCAGTTACGGAGCACGTAATGTATGGCGCACTGTGCTACCTGCTCATGCGCAATATCAACTTAATTCTCAAAACACTCCCCCCATTTTTACAGATGAGGGAGGTAGGAGTCAGAAAAGTTTAGTAGCAGCTTGGCTTAGGTCACAAAACTTAGAAGTCACAGAGCTGGGACGCAGACCCCTGTCATCTGACTCTTAACCACTCAGCTGCCCTCTCTTCCAGAAGACTTGCTTTTGCCCTGTGTTGGGTGAGGAAGCCAGAACACCGTGAGCTGAGGGGGAGCCAGGAGTGAGGGAAGGGTAAGAGAGGATGGCAGTTAGAGGAGGGTAGGCTGAGGTTTGTCTTGCTTTAGGACGGCAAAGACCTCAGCATTATTAGATGAAAATAGATGCCCAGAATAAAGCCAGGGAGTGAGGAGACACTCAGGGTGTGTGTGTGTGTAGGGATGGGACCTTAGGAAGGAGAGCCCCTTCTTCTGTGTGACAGGAGAGAGCAGAAGCAATTGGATGGATAGGTTCAGTGTCAGAACATTGATGAAGAACATCTCTTCTGATTGTTCTCATTCTTTCTCTCTCTCTCTCTCTCTCCCACTCCATCCCTTGTCCCACCACCAGCCCCCTCCTCTATCTGGAACATCCCACTTACCCTTCCATGTCCCGCTCTTGTCACTCTCCTGAGCCCTCAGACAGGATGGTTTGCTCTAAGCTTCCAGGGAGTACACGGCATCCATCCACCCATGGGCACTGCTAGGTGGGCCCAGCAGGACCCACCCCCCCACCCCCCACTGCTGGATGTGACTTCATGCTAAGTGAGCATGAATCAGTTGAGTTTGCACCTAAGACATGGTGCCCCTCTGTAGGAGCTTAGGGTTTGGAAAAGGACTAAGTTACACAAATGATTATAATATAAGTCCTATGGGAGAAGGACCATGAAAGAGAGATATGCAGAGTGCTGTGGACTTCAGTCCAGAGGGGGAATGCAGTGAGGGAGGCAGAAAGGTTTTGAGCTAGTTGTTGAAGGATGAGCATATTTACAACTGACAGAGATAAGGAATAGGCCATTTTACTTAGAGAAAGTAGCATGAGAAATGGCACAGAGCTTATCTGGGGAACACAGGATGGTCGTGTTTGGCTGAAGGAGGAAATATAGCTGGAGTGGTAAGTCCATGATGCAACAGGAGGACCTTGAGTGCTAGACTATGAAATTCTGTTCTTTTCAGCAGTCTTTTGGTCGCCAAGAAGTCGATCCTAAGAATTTTTAAATCACACCTACCATTTTCCTTCCAGAACCTAGGCCAGTATCCTGTGAGTTTCAGGATACTAGTACCCACCCAGGTTCTCAGGAACACCCTTGAGCATATAAGTGAGGGCTGTGTTATCTCACTTGGACAGCTGCTGCCTGTGTCCTGGGGATGGGGGTGGGAAGAGGAGAGCTGGGGGTGGGCTTGCTCCTACAGTGAGAGTTTTCTCATTACTTATACATCACTATTCTTAAGATCTGTTTCTAGACAAAGAAATACAAAATAAAAACCTCTTTTTTCTTTCAGTTAAGAAAAAGAAGCCTAAACTATTAAATAAATTTGATAAGACTATTAAAGCTGAACTTGATGCTGCAGAAAAACTTCGTAAAAGGGTATGTTGATGTTTTTGTTTGGCGCAGAAACGTGCAATGAGTTAGTTGTTCAATAAATTCAGGTATTACTCTTGAATTGTTGTTACAAAGTAATAATAATAAGAGAAGCAGCCCTTGAATAGAGTGGATTTTTCCCCAACCACATGAGCATTCCATGTGAAATGAATCAAGTAAAAGGGAAAAATTGCACCTGTGTGGCCCAAATAGAAGTAGAAGTAACGTTTAGGCTGGCCGACTTGGGGTCAGCCTACCACCACCACCCGCCAGGTGTGGGGCTTTGGACAAAACACTTGGCCATTCTGAGCCTCAGTTTCCTTGTTTAAAAACTGAGAATAGTAAGTAATCTTCCTACTTGGTTTTTGTGAAGATCAGATGAGATTTTTTTTTTTTTTAAAGCATCAACTATGTCAAATGCCATATAGGTGAACGTTTTTAACTGTATAGCACCTCAACGCAATAAAAGAAAAAATAAGTTAGTCCAGGACTCTTAGGATAGTTCCTGTTAGGTGAAATGACATTGGGTTTAACATTCTTCTCACTAGGTGTTAATTTCAGGCACCTGCAGTTTTCAGGGTGACTATTGTATGGTTTGTGTTGTTATCAGTTAATTTGAAATATGACTTGCATGTGTTTCTAGATATTGCAGTTAAAAAAAATAACTTGATACTAGATTGAAGTTCTTGTTCTCTGACTCAGTCATATTCATCATCTAATCATCAGGTCAAACATTTATAATAATGCATTTAATAACACCTTCACTAACATCTGCTTGTTTTTGACAGAAATTTCTCTTTCTCTACCCTGTATTTGAATTAGACTTGGTGTCATGATCGTTAGTTTTCCTGTAATTATCCAGTAGACCTTGGCTGCAAAGAAGGGACGGGGGGATTGTAAGCAAATAAGCAACAACAAAAAGACACAGGTTAGGAACTGAGGTGGGACAAGAATATGCTTCCCACATGTTTATTGGAAACGTACCAGGAAGCACGGAGACTTCTGTAAGTAGTGTTAGGCAAGGTTCCCAGGCCAAGATTGGCTTACCGTCTTCAGCAGCCAATAAAAATGGAGTAACTCCAAAGACTATTGCAGCAGAGTTGTTCACTGTCCCTAAATTTAATCACTGGAAGGATTTCTGAGTCTATCTTGTTTAACTTCACAAAATGAAGCCACCTACTATTTGTGGGAAATTTGCATTTCTTAATGGAAGTGCAAGTTTCCCACAAATAGTGGATTTTTTCTTCTTTTTCTATCCCCTTGTTTGGCATCCTCCACTTTCTCTTTACTAAATGCCATATATGAAAGTGTGGGATGCCTATTTCACAGGTAACTTTGGGGATAAAGGACGAATGAACAGCTTTAGAGAAGGATTGTATGTAATTTTAATGAATGGGAAAGAAGGTCTCAGTTGTCAAGGGGAAGATAAGTCAATGGGACATAAAAGTGCTGGAACAGTCCATGGGGTATTCTCTGGTTCTTGCTTATCTGGAGAAATGATGAGGCATTCCTCCAGGAGCACCCCGAATCTCTAACAGAGTAAATAAGGGAGAAAGGAGTAGCTACAATTCTTGCTTCTGAAATAGCAGGGCGCCATATTTATTATTGACTGAATTATCAGCGTAAGTTTTTTTAAGGTTATTTTTATGGCTGATATTTTCATATGATGCAACCGGTCACCTTGGAAGAGCCGAGACCCATGCTGAGGTATGCCCTGGGCGGGGGGGGAGGGGTGTCCAGTTTCAGTTCATGCCTAGCTTTAAGGACTACGCTACATGAAAGTACGAGGTCACTTTTTTTTTTTTTAAACCTTTCTCCAGCCATTTATTTCACTCATTTCTGGGTAATGCACATGGATTTGTTTGCACTGAGGAGAATGGAGGCTTGTGCATGCTCCGTGGGGGGTGCATGAGCGCTGAGTGTGCAGCTGCAGGGGGACACCTTGTTTAGGACAAGAAGGTTGATAAGTAAGCACATTCTAGCTAATATCACGCCATTTGGAGCAAGGTTGTCCTCAGAGTTCAGCCAGTACGAGGTCACTTTTTTATTTTTCCATCAAAAATATACAGATCAGACCCTAGTTCAATCATGTGTTTTTCAAGAGTCATCTGTCTTGCTTAACACTCTCCTTTACCCCTAGACAAAAGGATTTGGGATGATATACTGAAATATTCCTTTATGTGCTAGAGTCATTTATTATTATTGTATTTTAAGTGAGAAAAGAGAGGGAGAAGGGAACACGTAATAAAGCCAGAGTAAGGTCAACACATGAAGGTTTGCATCACAGGCTCTGAAAGGAGCTTGGGATGAAGGGACACGCTGTAGGCAGAACACAAAGGGAGTAGCATCATGAGATCAGATTAATAGTGTTTATCAAAGGAGCTGCTCTCCACCAAGTCCAGAGAGAAGCATTCTGCTGTGGGTCTTCATAAAGGGTACGCTGATGGATGGCACAGCTTCCTCCCTCTCATCACACCAGTGGATTCTGCAGTACATCTGTGGGGGCGTGTCTTAACGTCCATCAGCATGGCGCACTGGCCTCACGCCAAAACAGTGGGGCCCAAGTATGTGTCTCTCCAATGAGCTGTCTTAGTCCTTGCATAAAATGTAAGCTCTGTCGAAAGAGATGATTTTTAGGCAATTCTTCACAAGCTTTGTCTCTTGCCTTTAAGTTTTTCAATTAAGCAATAAACATCATAGCGTTCAGAGCTGTATTCTCCAGTAAGATTCTAGGGAGGGGAAATTCTTCCAGACTAAAAGCAAACACATTTACTTTGCCAGCCTGCTGAGGTGAGAGCCGGGCTGACAGTCCCTTAGTAAGGCAACACAGCCTCTGTCGTAAGGGGATCGGAAGGATGCCTTGGTCAAGCCAAAATATTCCGTTATTTTTCTAATCTTGATGGCCAACTAAGGGAGTATCCAGAAGGAACAAAATGCTTAAGCAGATTTGTGACAAATATTGTTATTCCTATGTTTTAAATCGTAATGGTACATTTAGCATGATTTTCCCGAAAATAGCCTCAACATTTGCAATTTAAGTTGCAGAAGGCATGTGGTAAGCTAAAAATGGTCCCTCCCCAAAAATATCCATGTCCTAATCCCTGGAACCTGTAAGCATTACTGTATTTAGAGAAAGGGTCTCTGCAGATATGATAAGTTACAGATCTTGAAATGGGGAGATTATTCTGGTTTATCCAGTTGGGCCCTAAATGCAATCACATGTTTCTTTATAAGAGAGAGGCAGAGGGAAATTGGAGACAAAATAGGAGAAGGCACACAGAAGGGAGAAGGCAATGTGAAGACAGAAGTAGAGATTGGAGCAGTGCATCCACGATCAAGAAATGCCATCAAGGAGGCAAGGAACAGACTCTCCCCCAGAGCCTCTGGAGGAAGCATGGCTCTGCGAACATCTCAATTTCAGCCCAGGAAACTAATCTGAGACTTCTATTCTCTGGAATAAATTTCTGTCGTTGCAGCCATCAAATTTCTGGTAATTTGTGACAACAGCCATAGAACACTAATCCAGATTTTGGTGCTGGGCAGTGGAGTCCTACTATAGCCAATACTTAAAAATATGGAAGTGGCTTTGGGCTTGGGTAAGGAGGAGAGGCTGAAAGAATTTCGAGACGCATGAGAGCGAAAGCCTGGATTGTCTTAAGCAGACTGTTGGTAGAAATGTGGATGTGAAAGCTGCCCTTGGAGAGGGCTCAGAGGAGGTGAGGAGCACTGTAGAGCAAGCTTTATCGATAATCTTTGAGAATATACCTGTCATTACAAGCAGAATGTCGATAGGCACTTCTGGCAAGAGCCAGAAGGAAATGAGGAACAGGTCATTGTAACTGGAGGAAAGGCAGTCCCCGTTACAGAGTGGCAGGAAACTTAACTGAATTGTATCTTATGGACCTGCCACAAAGCAACACTTGTAAGCAAGCAATGAACTTGGATGTCTAGCTGAGGAGATTTCCAAGCCATGTGTCGAGGATGAGGCCTGGTTTCTTTTTTGCTGCTTCTAGTAAAATATGAGAAGAAAGTGATAATTAAGGAAGGATTTGTTAAAGAAAAAAAAGAGCCAGAACATGATAATTTGGGGAGATTTCTTGGTCTATCCAGATTGCAGAAGGTGCTACAATTCGGAAGTTCATTGTTGGGAAAGTGTACTCCAGAGAGAAGGCCAAGGGCGTGCTGGACATCCTTTTCCTGAAGAGAGTAGATGTGTGACTCTTGGATCTACCCAACCGTCCAGCAGAAATCAGGAATAGAGATGGGACTATCCTGGAAGGGTCTGTGGGTGTGACTCTTGTCAAATGGTGTGAATCCCTGTGACAGGCACAAGAAACCCACAAGACTTTTGAGAATATTATACCAGGAGAAGCATTGCCACTGGAAAGAGACACAGGACAAACTGGAAGAAGATACCAGATTACCAAAATCCTACAGGCAGGAAACAGGCAGATAAAACGAATCATGCTTTCGGTAGAAAGGAAAGATAACTCCAAGGGCAGAGTCTTGGACCCAGAGGCCAGAGACAAGGACTTGGTAGCCAGAGCCAAGAACCCAGAGGACAGAGCCTCAAGCCACAGACTTTGAAACCTAAGGATTCACCTGCCCGCATTTTGAAATGTAAGCTCTGTCGAAAGAGATGATTTTTAGGCATGGAATCAGTGATTCTCTTCATTTTCTTCTAATAAGAAGAAAAAGGGAAGTTAGAAGAAAGTGACACAGAGAAGATATTTAACATTGAATTCTTCATCCCTTAAAAGTGGATGGGGGGAGGGATGACTAGATAAAAAAAGAGTGTTTTTAGGGAAGTGAAACCAGTCTGCATGATGCTATAATGGTGGATACAGTCAGTATGCATTTGTCCAAACCCATAGAATATACAGCAGCAAGAGTGAACCCGAAGGTAAACTATGGACTTTGGGTAACTTTGATGTGTCAGTGTAAATTTGTTAGTTGTAACAAATGTACCACTGTGGTGCAGAATGCTAATCATGGGGGAGGTTGTGTGTGTTGGGGACACGGTGGGTAGATGAAAAATCTATACTTTCTCTCGATTTCGCCACGAACCTAAAATTACTTGCTCTTAAAAAATAAAATCTTTACAGAAATTAATATCATGAGAGGAAACTGTATTTTAAATAGCGATACAATCATTTCTGACAATACATGTAATGTAGAGTATGTGTTCCTGGCTTGATTTATGTCTACAGCCGAGTCCTCGTTGTCTGCATTAACCTGCCTGTCGATCAGGTAAAAGGCTCTCATGGGATGGGCCCCATTATCTTGTGTTGCACACACATTCCCCACACACCACATGCTCTGTGCGGTGTCTGCCCGCACTTTATCTGTGTACCAGATGTAACTGTAACAGCAGCCCCGCAAGGTAGTTAGGTATCCTCATACCCATTTTACAGATGAGGCACCCGAGGCAGAGTCATCAGTAACTGGCCATAAGTCCTACACCTCTCAAGTGTTGGTCTGGCTCTGGAGCCGGACTTGTAGACACTCCACTATGCATATGTTTTCCACCAACCCCTCAGCACCACTTTCAGGCAAGTGAGAGGAAAAGAAAACCTCCTTCTTCAATGATATCTTCCGAATGAGATGATTTTACGTAACTTTAATAGGGATGTTGCCTGACCTTTGACTGGGTAGGTCAACCCAGTCCATGTGGCTCTGCCAAGCCAACTGTACAGGACTACCCAGGACTACCCAGTTAGTCCTTAAAAGTGGGTGGGGGGAGTCCTGTACAGTTGGCTTGGCAGAGCCACATTGGTGAGGTAAACTGTGTCATGTGAAAACTCACTCAGTGAACGTCAAAAAGCATAAAACCACAGCAAGCTTCCATTTATATGAGGAATGAATGGATTTACCAATTTAGAGGGAGCTGAAGTGTCTGTGAAAGTTCACCTCAGAAAATCTGTCTCTCTCCCATGGTTCCCCATATCCTTGACCCGCGGCCATCCGTTGGAAACCAGGGGACATTTGTTTCACCCTGTGGAATGGCCACGGATGGAGTGTCATGGGGAGCGGGTTCCCCACCGCCTGCCAAAACCCTCACCAAATTGACCTGTTCCACATCCTCTGTTTCTTTTCATGTCGTGGTGGTCAGGGACCTAGCGGAGGTGCTCGGACTATCTTCTTCAGGGTCCACATGAGCTTTGGGAGGGGTCACATGACACAGAGTCATGAGTATCCCCCATCAACCAGACAAGCCAAATCAATCCAGGTGTTCAGTGGGTGACAGGTACCACGAGCCAGTGGCCTTGTGACTCCTGCGAGTTTATTCCCCACCCCAACAGGTGCTTTAGACTTCTCATTGCAGACCCCAAGACATTCCGGCTGCCAGCAGTATTTTTCCCCAACTTAAAAATCTAAGTATTTTCTTTAAGAATATAGTCAATAATATTGTAATAGTGTCATATGGTGACCGACGGTAGCTACACTTGTGATGAGGATAGCATCATGTATAGACTTGTCTAATCACTATGTTGCATATCTGAAACTAATGTGACATTGTGTGTCAACTGTACTTCAGTGAAAGAAAATTAAAATATAATGCATGTAGGAACTGTGCGTATAGAGGGAAAATGCAGTTTCTTTAACAAAGAGAGTACATCATTTGTCAGGTTTCTGGTATTAAAAAAAAAAAAATCTTCATTTTTACTTTTATGTTTTCCGAACTTAATTTTTTAAAATCTTAGATAAAACTGTCTTTAGACTCAGAATGGAATCCAGGAAATTTTGACAATATCTTGGTGACTATTAAAAAACCATATTGAATAACAGTATGCATCTGAACTTACTGCATTTATGTAACTGCCTCTTCCTAACAGGGAAAAATTGAGGAAGCATTGAGTGCATTCCAAGAACTAGTTCGCAAATACCCGCAGAGTCCACGGGCGAGATACGGAAAGGCACAGGTATTCGAAATCCCTCCTATGTGGAAAATTTTTTCGATGTCCTTGTGTTCTGTGTGATTGGATTTTTCACTGCCCACTATTTGCATTTCTCTTTGCCCTTCTAACTTATATACAGAGTCCATTTCTCATGCATATGTGTAAACTCAAGCAAGAAATACCATTTTAAATAAGACAATTAACTATTGTTATTGCGTACTGGTGAATTTAGTAATGTTTTCCTGCTCTTGCTCCATCTGGCTTCTCTCTGGGTTTGAAAAGAAAAGAAAGAAGAACGCTTTTGTCCTTGATCTCCCATCACTGTCATGCCCCATACGGCCAAGCTTTCACTGTAGGCTCCTCCAAGCTGTAAGAACCTCGGTTTGGCAGCTAGAGACTGCAAGTATGCTTAGGAAAGACTTGAAAATATAAAGTGGAATTATATTACCAGCTACCTTCTCACTATCTCCACTCTCTCATCTCCTTTCTTCCCTGACTTTCCCCATCTTCCAGCTCCTCATTTTGTGAAGCTTTTCCACATTCATCTGTGGTTGCATAAAGCCACCGTGTGCCATGTGCCCTGGGATTATCATAATGAACCCTCTAGAGGTCTCTGTCCTCATGGATCTTATGTTCCAGTGGGGGGTATTTTGAAAAGTTACTTCATCAAAAATTACTTAGAGAAAGCCCACTCCGTGCCAGGCCCTGTTCTAGACGCTGCAGATGTAGCCATCAGCAAAACATACGGAGTTGTCATTGTAGTGACGAAGGCAGTGCGGGAGAGAAAACAAGTGAAATATATATGCTCGTTAGTGAGAAGTGCTGAGGAGAACCTAAAAAAGCAGAGTACCACCATAGGATGTGTGAGGGAGTTGATATGCTCAATAGGGTGTCAGGGAGAGGTCTACCGAGGAGGTGACATTTGAGCAAGGCCCTGAATAAATATATATAGCAATATATATTTAAGGATATTATAAAGTGTTAAACATAAATATATTAGATCACCTTATGTAATATATATCATAAAGAAAAGAAGAGCATACCCATTAAGATTTTTCTGGCTGCGAGTGATGTGAGTTGAGGGTGACAGGGCAGAGAGCACTTTAGATACGTTGACCAGAAAAGGCCTCTCTACTGAGGTATGACGCGTGGCTGAAATGTGACAAGGGAGCTGAAGGAGCTGTGCAGGCAGAGGGAACAGCGAGGGCAAAGGCCGTGATCCGGGGAAGTCATGTTGGCGTAAGAAGCTCAAGAACAGAAAGAGGGCGTGCTGAGGGAGGGCAAAGTGGGACAAGTGAGGCCAGGGCCTCACAGATGATATTCTCCATGCCCTGGGAAGCGTTGGAGGGTTTATGCATGGACTTGGCCATCTTGTTTTTTCATAAATATTGTTTTGGTTCCTGGGTGGGGAACAGATTAAGGAGGCAGAAGTAGAAGCAAGAAGCATAGGGGACTATTACAAATATGCTCAAGGCGCGGTAGCATGGACTGTGGCCATAGCCGAGGAGATGGGGAAATGGCGGGGAGGGCTTCATGTTGGCTTAGGTGTAAGGGTCAGGGGAAGACAGGACTGGAGTCCTGGGTTTTGGGTTTGGCCAAATGAGGACTGAGAGAAAGAGATGGTTCCTGACAGAGAAAAACTGGTAGAGGAACAGGTTTGGGGAGGTGTGAAGTCAAGAATTCGCTTTTCGTCCTGTAAAGTGTGTGATGCCTCTTGGACATTCAAGTGGACATGTCAAGGAGACATTGAATTTATGAAGTCTGGAATTCAGGATAAAAGCCAGGCCTGATACGCAATGTGATTGGCAATGAAGCTCCCACAGTCCGGCCTGGTGAGATGAGATTCTCAACCCTACTGGGAGATGATAGGTGCAGAGCTACAAAAAATTTCCAGACCCAGGAGAACCTGACAACTCCCGTTTGCCTGGGGTCAGTTCTGTGACTTCTATACTGCACTGACACGGAACTGTCGTATCTGTGGATAAAACAAACATGCTTTGCTCTGAACTAAAGGTGGCAACCACTTGTTCCAGATGCTCAGATTCTTCTTATCTCCCTATTGAAAACTTAATTAAACTTTACTAATTAAATTTTAATAAATTAAGGTTGTGAAAAATTAACACAAATAAATTCCTCCTATCCATGGAACAGACCAGGATACCAGGGGTAGCAGAGAGCAATTATATCATTTTTGTAAATGAGTTTGGTCAATAATCCTCCAAAATTGCTAAATTGTGTTGCTCTAAAGCAAGAGAGTATGTGTTTCTTATCAAAAGATCATGCCTGTTCAAATAAGTGATAAGTTTCCTTACTAGTATTGGCAGTCATTTGATTAAGAAAACATATTAACTAGGAAGAATAAAGATTGATGCAAATGTTAATTATGGCAAAAATTCTTTGTGCTTTAGAATTTTTCTTTGTATGTGATAGTAATTGTAGGTGCCAAAATCCAAATAAATGTACTTTCACACATGGTGATTGCTGGATTTATATCTTTATTTCACTGTAGGAATTTGAGAGATAGGCCTCAGGCAATATTTTTTATCTCTGAACTATTATGCTACAAGGTGTTGTTGATATTAATGTGGCATAAAGCAAAATTTAGGCATGGTAAGTTAAATTTTAATAGAGTAATTTAAAAGAAATTTTAAATGCATAGAAGTTTTAAAAATCAGAGATCAAAAGAAGCTGGATTTTATAGGGAGGAATAAATGATGACTTTTTCATCCTTTGTTTGCAAATTACACAATTACGCTGGAATATCCCAACGAATTTTTTTTTTAATACCCCAGCAAATTTATAAAATTCAGCAACATTAAGTTAAATACGAACTACAGTTTCTGAAGCAGCACGGACATTGTCTGATTCCTGGGATCACCGTGAAAATCAATTTTGACCAAGTTCTCTGAACATCAGATACATCTTAAATTATAAACTCAGTTCACTTTATTGTCTTACACAAACCATTAATGCCTCTGAGGCAGAAAATGACACATCTCCTAGGAAGTTTGGATGGTTGAATTAGTTCAAGTCAACAAAAGGCTTTGTGGTGTTAACATCCTGGAACAAATGTTCAGTTTCTGCCCAAATCACTTTATGTACGGATGCTAAACTGATAACAATAAATCTGTACGACTTTGATATTCAAAGCCAAGTCTATTACTTCCATTCAAAAAAATTTAAGATGGAGATATCATTTTAATACTGAGATTTTCCCAATTCTGGAAGTTGTAAAATGTTTTTACTTCACTAAAATGAAAAAATTTGAGATGGGTGGAGGGGAGGGAACAAGGTATATAAATTGTATCATCTTCCTGTCTTTTCAGATTGAGTTTAGTCTGATATTTATTCCAATTTCTGTAAAGAAGGATTACCTTGGTATTCATTTGTCCTTGCACTAACCTTGAGGAGACCCTCCAGCTCCAGGACTCCATCATTCTCAGAAGTCATCTATGAATGATCATGTTTTAGGGAGTTAACTCACCATAGCCAAACTCACAAGAAACTGATGCCTAAACAGAAAAGCTGGCATATGAATATACCGACGGCCAGAGGGGCAGGATGACCAGTGTGGGTCATTGACATTGGACTTTCTCTCCTGGCAGATAAGTCTATAATGTAGACAGACCATTTACAGATATGAACAGATAGTGGTATATTCTGAAGCTTTTTTCTATCAAGCAAGGGTGAACTGACCTTTTTTAATCTAGACATTTTTGTCCTATCACTTTTCCTTTATCATAAGCCTGTCCACTTCTCTCTTTCACCACTGTTTCCGTCCTAGCCCTCATCATCTCTTGGGAAACTTACCTAATCAGTACACATAAGAAGTTATTTCTTTGAAGTGTTATTTTCTGAAAAGCTCTCCACAGATATTATCAATTTGTGCAGATTCTTACTAGTTTTTGATTTGGGATTGGGAAGGAATGCATCATTTTTTTACCATGCCCTCAAATTGTGGAGTTGTGCTTTACTTTGGTTCTATATATTGACTGCAGCACACACTTTATTTTAAAAAGGTAAACATGTTAAATAGGATATTCTGAGAAAAACATTTTATATGTGACTTTTTTTAGCCTCTAATTGGTATCATTTTTCCTCAAGTGGTAATCTTCAAATTGTAGTTTACGAAATCGGATGAGATTTTGCCTACCATTTTACACATTCGCCTCTTTATCACTCTAGTATTTCACTCTCCATTCTCATTCTCAGTCTCCAGTGAAGAATCTTGCTTATTTCACTAAGAAAATAAAAGTATCCAAAGAGAACTTCCACATGATCCCACTACAGCACTCCCAGCCTACCTCCACCTGCTCCCTATGCTCTGCCTTCCCGCCTGTTAGCATGGACGCACTGTTCTGGCCCCCTCTCCTATCCTCTCTCACCTGCTGAAGGAGAGCATGCTGATTTTTGTGTCTACTTCTGTATCATCACATTTTCCCTCTCTACTGACTCTTTTGCATTAGCTTAGAAGCATGCTGTAATAATTCCCATTGTTAACAAAAACAAAAAACCTCTCCCTGGTCTCCACACTCCCCTCCACCTACTGGCCCATTTCTCTGCTTCCCTTTGAGGGTTGTCTGCACCTCCCTCCCTCCTGGTTTCCTCTGATCCTGCTCCATTCTATTATGGTCCCCAGTTGTCCTGTAGAAATGCTCTTGCCGGGGCCATGAGAGGTGCCATATTGCCCAGTCCAGCATCATGACCAAGATGCTCAACCTGATGGCCCTTCTAACGTGACTGATTACTCCCTCTTGATACCTTTTATCCCTTAACCTCCAGAACACTTTTTTTTGTTATTTTCTTCTTAACCTTTCTTTCTCGGTCCTTTTTGCGGGCCCTCCCCTGTCTTTCTGACTTCTTTCCTGAACCCCAGACGTATATATGTATTTTTCTGTCCAGCATCTCCCCTTGGGTACCTAATAGGTGTTGGGTTTAATACATCCAAAATGGAACTCCTGATTCTGAATGCTGACAAACCCTGTCCTCCCATTCTCAGGGGATGGCAGTTCCATCTGGGAATCACTCAAGCCAAAACCCTTGAATTTATCCTTGACTTCTCTCCCTCCCTTTCTGTCGCATTTCAGCCCACCTGCAAATCTGTTGACTCTAACCTTCAAAATGTATCTATAATCTACCTACCTCCTACCACCTCATTCCTACCACCATAATCCAAACCATCCTCATCACTAGGTCTGGGTTCCTGCTAGAGCATCCTAACTGGCCTCTGTGCTTCTCCACCACCCCTTCGGTCTGTTCTCCATCCCACTACCAGCATGATCCTTTCCATGTACGTCAGATCATGTCAAAAACCCTTGGTGTCTTTCCATCTCACATGGAGGTAGTCTAACGGACTTGGCAATGGCTTACCACGTTCTTCATTACCTGACCACCACTCCTCCACCAGTCCCCTCCTTGCCCCCCTCCTGCACCAACCTTTCCTCTCCCCCTTACTTCCCTGCCCAGGACCTCACTCTTGCTGTGTTCTCTGCATTGGAATGTTCTTCCCCCAGATAGCCTCATGCCTCACTCCCTCCCTTCTTTCAGGCCATCCCTGGTCGTCCTGCCTAAACTAACTCTTCCTACCACCCCTCTGCCGGCACTCCTAAGCCTGCTTCGATTTTGTCCCCAGTGCTGTGGCCACCAGACACATAGTACTTGGATTTGTTTATTGTCTTTTTCTTCATAATGAAGCAGAAGGGGAAAAGGGCTTTATCTGTTTTGTTCACTTTGCCTGCCGCATGGCTCTCGGATGAGAGTTGTTGAATGAATGAGTGAACCCTCAAACTACTGAGAGACCAGGAAGTCTGGACTGGAGCCCTGTCTATGTAATATGAATGTGTAGCATGATACAGATCTCCATCAACCCAGCATAGATTAATTATTCTTGCTTTTATATTTTTTTCTCATCTGTAGCTTGGTAACTAACTTATCTTCATGTTATTGAGATAGCACGTTGAGTTGCTTTTCTCTGTTTGCTTTTTAATCTCTCGATAAAGAGAAAATTTTAATCTGTCTCAAATTGCTTTTCATGCGTGTCCAGAAATTAACTTTACATGCATATTTTGGGTGATTACAAATACAGCATGTCATGGGACATTTATCCATTGTGGGGACTTCTTCTAGTGTGAAGACGATCTGGCTGAGAAAAGAAGGAGCAACGAGGTGCTGCGTGGGGCCATCGAAACCTACCAGGAGGTGGCCAGCCTGCCCGATGTCCCCACAGACTTGCTGAAGCTGACCTTGAAGCGACGCTCAGACAGACAGCAATTTTTGGGTAAGACAGAATAAAACTTAGTTCAGCACCGAATGCCATGCTGTGTACTCTTAGGTGAGCTTAGTTACCTAGGAGGGAACTTGAGTTTCATAACTTATTTCAGGTAATTTAGCCGAATGGGTTCTAGACAGAAATGGTGGTCCTAACCTTAATATTTACAAAGATGCAGACAGTATTTTACCACCTTTTCCTCACTAACCGCCCCCCCACTCCCAATTTTAAAGTTGAGGCAGATGGGATGCTGGGAGGTTGGATAATTTGCCTAAGGAATCACAGCTAATAAATGAGTGGGTCTGAAATAAAAAACTCTTCCTGTTACACCAAACTCTTTGCTCTCTTAACTATGAAGAACTGATTCCTGGAGGTTGAAATTATCAGAACAGTTTTTATAAAAGATGGAATATTAGGAGTTCCAGGCATTAAAAATTTTGCCTGTAAAGTTTGACTCTAGACCAAGGAACATGACAGGAAAAAAAAAACTTATTAAAATCACTAAGTAAATTTGAGCAGCATAAAGCATCCTCTCTGACTGACCCAGGTGCCCATGAAAGGCAAGTCAGACTAGCCCTAACCTAACTTCATTATGACCAGGCTTCTGATTCCCTCCCACCTAACCTGTCATCAGGAAACCAGACAGAAGAATCTAGGCCACGTGTAACTGCTCCGGTGGGTGCGAGCGGCTGGGTACGTTACCGAGACAGTTACTGATGCCACTCGGAGAGGCTCATATAAGTGATACTGAAGGCCAGCTAACCCTGTTACCAGTTTTCTGAGGGATAGGGTTAAGGGTAGTTGTGTCACTTTAGTAAATGACCAAAGTCTGGTAGGAGCAGAACCCAAGGGATGATTAGAAACTGGAAGAAAGGGTCCATTAGACTTCTATGCAAAAGGGCCAGTCCAGAAGAAGGAAAACAGACAGCACCCACACAAGATGGAAAAGACAGGGCTGGTGCTCAGGGGAAGCACTCGCCTTGGGCACAAAATTAGTATCACTGAGCTTTCCTCTTGCCTCAGGCTCCAGTATGGCTTGGTTAAGCATTGTTTACTTATTCTGTCCTTCAAATTTTGATACTTTGTTCATTGTGGATTTTTTTACATTAATTTTGATTTTTAGGAAGAATGCATAAAAGTATCACGCCTCTGGGTGACTGAATTTTGGGCAGCCTCTTAAACTTTGCATTGAGCACCTCACTTGCTTCACCTTATTCCTGGACCTGGGGGAAAGACTGCCTACAAATACATCTAACCCCCTTCCGCAACCATCCTTCAATACTTGAATGTAGTCTTTTCCTCCAAATGAGAATGAGGCAAGTTCATGAGAGGAGGCTCTATGAGGAGGGGATTGTAGAGAGAAGATTTTATTGAAGGTGACAAGGTGGTGAAGTTTACTCCCAGTATAACAGGGTTGCATGATGCAGAGTAAAAGGTTCGGGGAGGGCAGCAGGCGAGATGTTTACCCGGGCCTTTGCAGTGGTTAACAGGGGAAGTGTAGGAGCAGAGGAAAAGTATGAACCTAAGTTGGACAGATAGTGGGGAAGGGAATGTAAGAAAAGTAGAGTCAGATTTGTGAGTGAGGGAATGAATCACCAAGCGAACCAATCCAAGATCGGCTAGTAATGGGGAGAAGGCCATGGGATAAGCTGGTGATGTTTTATGCCAAATAGTTTTATCTGTGATCAGGACACACCTGCATTAGCTTATTGGTAGTCCTCTCATACTCTTGGCTAATACTTAGTTTGTGGGCAACTGAGCCCTTTAGGGAATGAATTTTATCATGTATACTGGTCTTATTTTGCACATTTTCCCATATTCCATTTATTACCAACTGTGGTGAGGAGGAATGACAGCTGGCCCCAGAAATTTTAAATTTCCATCACATAGCCTTAAAAATTGACCAAGGCTGGGGTTTTCACGATTCCTGTTGTGCATAGCATCCTATCATCCACCAGAGGGTCCCATAATACCAGATGATGTCTTCTTGCTCCTCGACTAGGTCATTCATTACCTGGAGGTAAGGACACTTAATTAGAACCAGGGTTAGCAGTATACCCCAGTGCCTTTTCAAGTTTCACACAGGGAGCTGCACCCAAAATCTGTTAGACTTTTTATTTGTTCTCTGTTCATAATCTTGAAGTTAATCGTAATAAGCCAAAGATAACCCAGTGAAACAATTTTTTTACAAGGAATTGTTAAACTTTTAGAGGGAATTTGACATAAGATAAATGTTGGTGAACTCAGAAAATAATTTGTCTTTAAAATGTTTATAATCAGTATTATATTCAGGATCTACTTATAGGAGTTATTGGTAATCTTTGTAGCTGCCTGATGAAATCCTAAGAAGCCATCAGTGTATAGAGTCAGATTTCAGCTGCTCTTTGGGCTCTATTGAATAGTCTCTCTTGTCTCTTGTGCTTTGTAGACTCAATACAAAGATGTACATGATCTGTTTTTATTTTTGTTGAGTTGTTGTTGTTGTTGTTGTTTTCTCTTCCCACCAAATCAGGTCACATGAGAGGCTCCCTGATTACCCTACAGAAATTAGTTCAACTGTTTCCTGATGATATGTCTTTAAAGAACGACCTTGGAGTGGGGTACCTCTTGATAGGGGATAACAACAATGCTCAGAAGGTCTATGAAGAGGTAAGCAGATAGCAGTCTCCTATTGACCACATCCAGTTGTTTTGAGAATGAAGTTTTAACGTCACTGGTAAATTGCATTTATAATGCCCAACCTCTCTCTTTGTTTACCTTAAATTAAGTTAAAGAGAAAGTTAGTATTCATATAGTTGACATATTCTAAATTTTGTCTTCATCTCCTGTTTTGCCTTAATCAGAAAATTTTAAATTTTAGTTAGCACTTGGTACATCAAAACCTTCAACTTACTATTGTGATAGTTTTTTTATTTTACTTTTATTTATTTATTTAAGATTTTATTTTATTTATTTGACACAGAGAGAGACAGCGAGAGAGGGAACACAAGCAGGGGGAGAGGCAGAGGGAGAGGGAGATGCAGACTCCCTGCTGAGCAGGGAGCCTGACGTGGGGCTCAATCCCAGGACCCTGGGATCATGACCTGAGCCGAAGGCAGCTGCTTAACGACTGAGCCACCCAGACGCCCCGTGATAGTTTTTTTTTAATAAATTTTAAAGATTTTATTTTTATTCATTTTAAGAGAGAGAGAGAGAGCTCCTGTGTGCACAGGTGCATGCGCAGGGAGGGGCAGAGGGGGATGGAGAAGGACAGCAGACTCCCCGCTGAACACAGAGCCCGATGCGGGGCTCAATCTCAGGACCCTGAGATCACGTCCTGCGCCGAAATGAAGAATCCACAATTAATATACTGAACCACCCAGGCGCCCCTATAATTGTGATAGTTTTAAAACTTTGTATTTATCAGTCCATAAACACCTTTTCTAAGAGTGTGTGCTTCATGATAGGAAATAGAACTCAGTTTTTCCATAAATGTAAAAACACATAACCTTTTCCCTTATTTTCACCAAAAGTCTAGTCTAGAGAGAGACTATAGAGCAGGGGCCCTTCAAGCATGTGGAGTAAATTACTCACCTTTTGGAGGGCAGTAACTCTTTGATCGTCTAGCAGGGATGCCTTTGAAAGGATTTCTACCTTATAATGGTTATTTTTAATAGATAACCTCCAAGTTACAAGTAACTATAAATCTAGGAAACTGTGTCTCCTTCCAGTAATGAGGAAATTCATTTGGAATAGAATAAACAGGATACCCGATGAACTTCGAAGCTGGAGAAAATTAATGCCTCCATAAAAGAAAGGTGAACACATTTACCTGTTACGCTTTAATTTAGGTGTTTTGGTCAGTGGTTTTCAAGCTGGCATATTTTACATCAAAATGCTACTACTCAGTGATAGCCAATATGATTCCTCTGGTTTAAAAGTGCTGTCAAGTGCAGTGAATTCATACTCCATCTAGGGGCTGGAGCCACTCACAGAGGGGTGCTTTCCTGCTTTTATTGTTGTGGAGTCTTAATTGAAAATCATCGAATTTCAGAACAAGTTTCTCTTCATCCTTGTAATTTTTCTCTTTTCTGAGAGAAGAGAAAGAAGACTTTTGCTTTTTATAGCATGTCTAATATCTACATTAAGTAGATTGATCCTGCGGTGTTGAAAATGTGTGTCATTCACTAAAGTACCTGTTCCAGGTCATAAAAGAAGTCCAGGTGGGGCGATGTAGTTGCTAATGGCCAAAACCTAACACTTAGTGCCCTGTGTTGCAAAGTTGGTTTAAGGGAAATATCATGTATCTCACGATTCAGGATCATATGAATGTAAGAATTGGCCAACTGTATCAGATATACCCATTATTCTGCCACTTCCAAAAGCCTCAAAGATGAAATTGTAGCCTCCCCTCCGTCTCTCCTCCTTTCCTTCCTTCCTTCCCTCCCTCCAAAAACGTGATCAGGTGTTAACTGGATACCAAGCACATTTGAGATCAGGGCAGGATCTGAAAGCATACTAGGTTTTCCCACCCACTGTGGATTTGTCCTTCCTCAACTTTTCAGAATGTTCCTTGAATATATTCACTGTTTTTACCTGGTAATAGATCTCAGATATGTGAAACATTTTAATTCATTTGAAAAATAAAATTTATCTGTTGTCATTTATATGTTTGAAATCATAATCTCATCTGAGTAAGCATAACAAGGTGTGGAAAGTCTAAAATAGGGCCATATTATACAATCGAGTGGGTTTCTTTTTAAAGAGCATTATTTGAAAATATGTGTGGGATTTGCCTTTTATTCCCTCTTCTCACTTCTAATAAGCTGTATCTAAGGCATTCTTTGTCATTAACTGAAGTTTATCCTGATATGTTAATGTCTCAAAGATCATTTTCAGAAAACAATTGACTGTAATTTTATACTTTTCTTCATGTTGATTTTTATCTTTGATAAATTATAAAAATCACTGGGGGTGCCTGGGGGACTCAGTTGGTTAAGTGTCTGACTCTCGATTTCAGCTCAGGTCATGATCTCAGGTCCTGAGATTGAGCCCCGTGTCGGGCATCTCACTCAGTGGGGAGTCTGCTGGAGATTCTCTCACTCCCTCTCCCTCTGTCCCTCCTCGGGCTCGCTCACTCTCTGTCTCACTCTCTCTCTCTAAAAGAAATAAATCTTTCTAAATAAATAAAAATCATCGTTGGTTCTCTTCCTGGGTTTTTTGTTTGTCTGTTTGTTTTGCTGCTCTAAGTTTCAGCGAGATTGCTTTACAATGGTTTGATGCAGATTGCTGACACCTGTAGTTTTGGAGGTGGTCCTGCGTCCCCCCTTTGCGTTAGCAGCAGGAAAGCCACCCATGGTCTAGAGTCAAGCAATTTCCTGACTTTTCTGTCCACTCACTCCTCACATATATCCATTCTCTTAGTCCACACATGTTTATTGAAGCCCACACACCCTAGCTTGGGAAATGGTAGTTAAGGAAATAAACATATGCTGTGCCCTCATGGAGTTTCAGCCTGATTCCAAATCACAAATTTCTGTTAATTTTCCCTTCTGAATATCTTCCAGATCCCCTCCCTTTTTAACCCCAGCACTTATCATCTCTTGCCTAAACTAGGGTAGATTTATCCTGTGCAGGCTTGCTGTCCTCCAGCCTTCATCAACATAAAACACAAATCTGACCATCCCACACTCGGCTTGGACTCCTCACTGGCTTCCCCCGCCCACAGCAGTGGTCTTCAAACACATTCGGCTGCCTACCCTTCCGGTAAAACATACTCCAGCAAATACCTGCGATATGTATGTTTAAGTATTTATGTATTATGTTTATGTAATAATATAGGATATACATTATATAATAATGTGTGCTGTACATTGTAACAGGTACATACCCCCAAAATAAGTTTTAAGATGAAAGGAAGTATTTTAAATACTTTTAGATTTCATGTAATGGCAAAAAAAAAAAAAAATCTAGTCACTAAAAACTTTCTCTTTTATTTATTGATTTAAACTTTTTAAAATTCTCTTTTCTGACTACAAAATTTAAGAGAAGCTTAATGCAGACAACCAGGGAAACAGATTAGCACAAAAGGCAGACATCATCTGCAGCCTCATTCTCACGTACAGACTACCATGATAAACATGTGGTATGTGTCCTTCTAGTCTCTTCCATACACAGAACACTTGTCTTTTTCAATTAAATTAGTATATATGAATCATATCATCGCAAGAATTTTTATAAGTAAATAAAAATTCTTCTAGAACGTAAGTTTTAGCAGCTTCCAAGCATTGATCTTAGGGCTGTATCATCACTAAGTAAACCACTATTGTTGGATAAGATATTTCTGATTATTTTGTTGTAATAAACAATGCTGTGGTGAACATATATGTGCATATAGCTTTATAAATTTTTTTATTGAAGTATAGTCGACACACAATGTTACAGTAGTTTCAGATGTACAACATAGTGATTCAACAACTTGATACAGGACGCTGTGCTCACCCCAAGTGTAGCTACCACCTGTCACCGTACAACAGTGTTACAATGCCACTGACTATATTCCCTATGCTGTCCCTTTCATCCAGGTGACTTATTCATCCCATAATGGGAGTCTTACCTCCCACTCGCCTTTGCCCATCTTGCCCATCCCTGCAGCCCTGTCCCCTGTGGCAGCCACCAGTCTGTTTTGTGTATGTATGGGGCTGTTTCTGCTTTATTTTGTTTGTTTGTTTTGTTTTTCAGATTCAACATGTAAGTGAAATCGGTATTTGTCTTTCTCTGTCTAACGTCACTTAGCATAATACCATCTAGGTCCATCCATGTTGTCACAAATGACAAGATCTCATTCTTATTCTTTTTTATGGCTGAGTAGTGTTCCATTGTGTATATATGCCATATCTTCTTTATGCATGCCTCTATCAGTGGACACTTGGGCTGCTTCCATAGTTTGGCTACTATAAGTAAGGCTGCAGTAAACATAGGGGGGCATATATCTGTTTGAATTAATGTTTTCATTTTCTTTGGGTTAAATACCCCGGTAGTACCCAGTAGTGAAATTACTGGATCATGCGGTAAAAAAAAAAATTGATATTTTGATAATATTTATATGCAATACTATTTGTGATTATATGATTTTTGGTTTTTTGCTGGTGCTGTGTCATGCAAAGAATTTGTCCCGAAAGCAGAAATGTCAGCTATACCACTTTTTTGTCATTGTCTCTGTTGTGTGTGTGTATAAAGAGACAGAATCTATATAATATTATTAATGTTAATCTCAATTTGATTTTCTTAGAAATTTTATAAAGCCACTTGTCACGTCAGGAGGCTTTGTTGATTACCACTAGATAATACAAGCCACACATTCATTGTGCATCTATGTGTAAACTGTGATAAGCACAGGACCTTTTGTGATTTGCCTCCTGGCCCCTTTTTCTGGTCTCATTCCCTTTTGCTGTTCCTGGTCCATTATTCTTTTTTACTCACTTTCTCCTGTGCCTTGAATGCCTCCTCCCCCAGGGTCCTGCATCTTCCCTTTGCTTGGTGAACTCCTATTTATCCCTAAACGCCTCTCAGACCTTGCTTTTGCCACACCAACCCTAAAGTGAGCTGGGTGCTCCTCCTCTTTACCCCCTGCATGCCTTGTGCCTATTGCCATGGCTACACTTACCATATTGTATGACCACTGTGTGCTTGTGAATCTGTCTTCCTCCCTTGACTGAGACATCCCTTGAGAAAAGAGAGTATATCTCATTTATGTTTCTATGTCCAGACCCTAGAAGAGCTCTGTGTATTCTAAAATATCTGGCAAATGAATACATTTGTTAATTACTTGAGAGGATGATTGTCATCTGTGTATCTGCAATCATTGCAATAGGCCCCTCATAGTTTCGCTGGCAGAAACATGACTGGCCTCAATTCAGTTCAATTCCAGAAGTATTTATTGTGCTTTTGCTCAGCATCGAGCTCAGTTAACAGGTGCTTGGAAGGTGAAGAAGAAGCAGAGTCTGTGCTTTAGGAGGAAAGCCCAGCATGCACTCAACCATTCAGTTACTATAGCTTTCTTGATGACCTGCCATGTGCTGGGCACCGTACTAAGCACTGGGGGATCAGCAGTGAGTGCAACAGACAAAATCCCTGCACAGCTTACATCTTAGTGGGAAAAATAAAAGGATGATAAGTCAAATGGTGATGAGCACTATGAAGAAAAGGAATCAGGATAAAGAAGTCAAAAGGGTGATTAGTGCACAGGGGATTGGTTCTGTTCTATATGGAATGGTTGGGGGTTGGCTTCACCAAGATGGTGACCTCTGAGCGAAGACTTCATGAAGGTGAAGAAGTGAGCCATTTGGATATCTGGGAGAAGAGTGTTTGAGGCAAAGGAGTATGCACATGCAAAGGTCCTGAGGCAGGGGCGCCTTTGACTTGCTGTGCAGCAGCAAGGAGTCCAGGGCACCTCAGGGCGGACTTAGAAGAGGAGGCCAGAGAGGTAGAGAGGCCCAGCTCAAAGGAGGCCCAGAAGACTGTCCCTAGAACTTGGTCTTTTACTCTGATTGAAATGGAACCCATCTGGGTTCTGAACAGGGGAGAGATGGGGTCTGACTGAGGATTTAGTGAGCTCATTCAGGGTCCACTGTGGAGGTTGGGCTACAGGATAGCAGGACTGGGGGTGCAAAAGGTCCACAGTTAGGAGACTTGTGTGAGAACATAGGGGAGAAGTGATGAGATGGGAACCAGGGTGGCAGTGGTGAATATGGTGGCAGGCGCATGATTCTGAATATATTTGGAAGGTAACGTTGACTGGATTTGTGAATGGATGAGGTACAGGACCACATAAAAACTGAAAAATTCTAAAGTATCAGCAGTGTGCACTGTGGGCTCTTCAAGGGGAGGGGGTCCCCTCTCCTGAACACTTGGTCCTGTGTAAGGAGCTCATGGTGGGTGCAACTCCCCTGTCCCACTCAGGCTGAAGGATGAAGAGAAGCCACAGGATATTCAGGATATCCATCTTTATATTCACTCTACTCAAATCTTCTTCATCTTTCACTTTTGTTCATGCATTAGTTTGTCTGTGCAGCTTCACAAGTTGAATGTTGTTGTTTTGATTTCCTACTGCTAATATTTAATTTAAAGACATTCTGCATAATTTATCTTTAATCATAATAAATGCATATGATAATAAACAGTGATTTGACTTATATTAAATATTTACTTGGGTTTTATCACAGAATATTGGATTTGCTCATCACTTTATCCTCGGTCCTTAAAATGGTCTGGGCGTTCAAGAAATTATTGTTAAATGAATGGATCATGATATATTACAAATGCAAATCTAAATTTGCTCTTATTTTAAGGCAATGTGTAAAGTAGGCATATAAACAAATATATGATAACCATTCAGAGTTGACTTTAAATACAACAAATTTAAAACCGTTTTTTGGGCGCCTGGGTGGCTCAGTTGGTTAAGCGACTGCCTTTGGCTCAGGTCATGATCCTGGAGTCCCGGGATCGAGTCCCGCATTGGGCTCCCTGCTTGGCAGGGAGTCTGCTTCTCCCTCTGACCCTCCTCCCTCTCATGCTCTCTGTCTCTCATTCTCTCGCTCTCAAATAAATAAATAAAATCTTTAAAAAAATAAAAAAACGTTTTTTACCCTGATCACTAACAAAATGTTGAGGTCATAAAGGTTGACAGATACTTTGCTGATTTGCATTGTTCAATCAGTGCTTTCATGGTCATTGCCTTTTCATTCATTTCTTCCTTCTCGAAAAACTGATGTATAGATGTGCAAGCATTTTGAGTTGACGAGAAATGGGAGCATTTAAACCTAATATTGCAATGAGACAAAACACTAGTGTTTTAAGCTGTGACATCATAATCCACTCCAAGCACAGCAAAGCTAATTAAAATTTGTTTTGACAGCCATTTGTAGAATTTGTAATCAGTTACAATAGTTTTCTGTTTCCTTTGAGTTTAGGTTCTGAATGTGACACCGAACGACGGCTTTGCTAAAGTGCATTATGGCTTTATCTTGAAGGCGCAGAACAAAATTGCTGAGAGCATTCCCTATTTAAAGGTAACTGTCCCTGCCTTTCCTCTTTTTTCATCTTCCGATTCCTTTGAATCATTTGGACTCCCTTGATTATGCATTGTCAATTGATTGGCATGCACTGCTGAGTCTTTTCATCTTCAAAATGTACACCCTCTGACCATGACATTCATAGGCAGTGATTGAGAGTGTTGGATGTGGAAATGCCAACCATATGAGCAGAGATTATTTGGAAAAGACGTTCTGAAGAAATTCCTAAAACTGTGGTTATTAGTTTTATTTAAATGGGAAAGGTAGACCAAAATTACTAATAGAAAATATAGGCAATGCATTAAATGTTCCTTTTACAGTTTAACTATACATTCAGTCTAGTTTGAACAGGACTCATGACAACCCACATGAACTACGGTAACAAATGTTGCCTGAATAGGTCAAACCCTAAAAAATGTGATAGCTCAAAATATTCAGATTAAAATATGCTGTCTTTTTTTATCTTGTATATCTAGTTGCAAATCCTTGCAGATGCACCAGAATCACACTTGGTCTAGCTAAGGGCTGTTCAACAGAACTTTCTGTCATAGTGAAAATGTCCTTTATTTGTATGCTTCAATATGGTAGCCACTGGCCACGTGTGCCTTTGGGCACCTGAAATGTGGCTAATATGATTGAGGAACTGGGTTTCTAGCTTTCATTTTAATTCATTTTAATCTAAATAGTGACGTGTACCTAGCAGCTACCATATTAGACAGGTGGATGATAGAATACTTGAGAGCTTTTTTTTTTTTTTAAGTAGCAGTATACATCACACTTCCATGATCTCTTTCTTTCACATGACTTAAATCAGAGATCTCAAATAGCAACCCACTGATTGCAAATAGCTTGCATATTTTATTTGGCCAGCACAGTTCTATTAAAAACAATTTTAATTGCTTGCTTTAGTTAAAAATCTGAGCGTTTTGTATAATCATGCAAATTTCTGATTTATCTTGAAAGATCACATCTGGCCCACATCCCAGCACAGGAGAAGAGCAATGTTGTCCCCTTGAGGTGGCCTGCACCCCCCCCACCCCAGTCTGTCTCGGCTGTCACCAGGCGTCTCTAAACCTTTACATTCCCTGCCAGGACCCTCTGGGCATATGGGTTTCTCTGATTGAAAGTGTTCCCCTTACATTTCCTTTGACATAATAAGGGACTAATAGTGCTCTCCCTGCTTCAGAGATGGGGAAACAGAGAGCTGGGTCTGTTAGTTAACCTGTCAGCCCCTGATCGCAGCTCTCTTCTCCTGAGTGATGCTATTCCTGTTCCTTGCTGGTACTTTCCAACATTATGCAAATAAAATTTCTCCCCAGTGAAGGTAATGGATTTCTAATGAAAAGCCCTGAAAATGCAGTTTTAGAAAGAATTTCTTGACATTTAGATATTTTTTTTACCTTTGTCCTTTTGCTTTTCTAAATGCATTCTCTTGCTTTAATATTTTTTCTCTCACTTTTTTGTTGTTGCTGTTGTTTATATACATTCAGTCTGTATGTGGGAGATGGGGTAGAAATCAGCTAAATGTTTTAGCATAGGATTTGTTTAATAACAACTACATTTTCAAAGAGTCCAGCTGGCTTTAATCCTATTGTAAGTTTTATAAAAGATCTCATTAAAAGGTGAAGATACATTTGTTTCGAGTAGAAAGAAATATTATTTTCACTTGGGTCTCTATCACTTCAAACATCTTATGAACAACTAAACATTTTAGTTCAAGAATAAAAAGCCTCCAGATTTGGAGAGCAAAATAAATGGGATAGATACCCAGTCAAGAAATTCTCTGGGATAGTGATCTGCAGAGATGATTCACATACTAATTTTCTGGTCTATTACATTGTTAACTAATGATAAATGTATTATTAAATTTAGCTTTATCACCTCTTTTTGCATTTGCATTCTAAATGTTGACCAGTAACCTAATTGCCAAACTTTAAATTGAGATGAATTTTTCTGGGCCTTAGATTTTTGTATGGTATATAAAAATGAAGTAAATCAATGAATTAAAGCTAGTATTTAATTTTTTTCATTAAATATGAACACTGTCCTTTTTACAGGAAGGAATAGAATCTGGGGATCCTGGCACTGATGATGGGAGGTTTTACTTCCACCTGGGGGATGCCATGCAGCGGGTTGGGAACAAAGAGGTAATGAACTTGCGAATTTTTTGTTCTCTTAACAGAGGGTAGAGTTGCAGGAGGGAGGCAGGTAACTCTAGGAGAAATTTATACTTGAAAAAATATTTTGAGCATACACTTTGAAGGTGGTGATTGAAACTGTTTAACTATTTAAACTTTTTTCAAACAGCCCAACAACTCCTACAAGCCTAGAAAGAGTTTTTGGGATTTTTGACCTTTATAGTTTCTTTCAAGAAACTAGCTGAGTAATAATAAGAGCAGCCTCTCCCTTAGTACATGTATATGTATGTGTGTAAGTGTGTGTGTGCACACGTATGGGTCTGGGCGCATAAAGAGATAAGCATTGCCCTGAAAAAATATTTTTAAAATTATGAAATGAAAAGGTATCTCTGAAGTTGCTTAAATATTTTAAAAATATTTTAACAGTATGCCTAGATTTGTTTTTATTTTATTTTTGGAATTTAAAAAGTAGTTATTTTTAGAATGAACTCTTTGTTCAGCTGAGTCCTAAGCACGCACTGAACCCAGTGGTTAATTATGTAAATTACCTTCTGGTATTTAATACCAAGTTTCAGATGAATACCTGTAGCTCTAGTAATGACAGATACTGACACGGAAAATGTACTAGCTAAAACAAGTTACGTGTTTTCTTTGTGATTATTGCTTTTTTTTTTTTTTCTGAGTACCATGTCAGCTTCTTTAAACATAACATTAGATTATTATTAATCATGACATCCGTGTACTGAAGTTCCCAAATTGTCATGATCACCATCACTGTTGGTGGGGAGTGAACCCTACCTTTTCTCTTATATCATCACAGGGCTCTAGGCTGGGCTCTCCTTACAGACCTGGATAAAGGGGTGAAGCGAGACACTGAATCTTTGTAACCATTGCCTTCCATATATGTTGTAAAATGCAGTCAGCAAGACAACACAGCTTCAGGTTTCTAAAATTAATAAGAACACGGAACCATCTGGACAAGTGAGGGTTCATAAGAGCAGGGGAGTTTGTGATGGGGTAATTGCCAGCGAGACACATGAACCAATTTGGGGTAAGAGAGATTTGGATGATTGACACTGTTTTCTTTATACGTTACTGTGCATATGTCCCTTTCCCCTCTAACCTATCAGTCAGTCAACTGGAATAAAATGAAGTATTAGAAGTGAAGAAGGGAAAATAACTTGCTGATTCGTTCTCATTTTTGTGTTCCTTCATTGTTTTAGATATAAATGCCTGGTACCTCCTTTGAGTGACAAGGATAAGAAAGATTTTGCTATGGTATCTCACACTGCATAAATGTTCATGTCTGATTGCTGTAAATGTAATTGTCACTAATTAATTTATCTTTGAACATCTTAGGGTCCAGGGCAAAGACAGATAAAAGAAGTCTGCGATTTATTCTCACATCTTAGATGAAAACAGCCCTTACTTCAAGGGCAAAGAATCCACTACTAAACATTTGTTAGGGGCTTGGGATTTGAACCTAGGGGACTGTTCTATCAGCTTAATTATCGTTAATATGCGAAGGACATCATAGTTCTTGAATTTAAAAAATTCACAAGGCTTCATCCTTACAGGAGAACAAAAATAAGCTTATAGGAGCCCCATGTCTGGATATTCTCAATCGGGTATTGGTCTGCGAACGGACAGTCATGCTCTGAGTTTGCAAACCAGGAAGCAGCCATCTTCCGTGTTCCGATGCATGGGGCTCTGCTCAGGCACCAAAAGAGAAGCAAACCCACAGCCTCTGTGCTGCAGAGGCTGACAATGAGATTGGTTTTGCAGAAGATTTTCCTAACAGGTTTGTTTCAAATGGACAGGAAGAGGGAGGGAGACACACCATAATGGTCTTGCAGTGGTTCAGCTGCAGCTGCTCCTGGGATTTCTAGAACCTGTAAACCCACAGCTCGTCTCCTACTCCGAGTCCAGATTCCCGTGTCTGCTGCCTGCTTAGTGTCCCCACACGAGAGGACAGCTCCCTTGTCTTCCCCTAAACCGTTGTTCTTCCTGGGCTCCGTCTCTCATTTGATGATATTGCCCCCTTCTCTCCAGTGAGGTCAGGACCAGGTTCGGGGGAGTCGGCTTCCTCAGCCTCTGGCTCCCATCCCACCTTCCCACCTGCTCGCTCAGTGTAGCCCTTTATCACCGTCCACCCTCAGGCATGGTTGGACGAGCCCAGCTGTTGTTTCTTGCTTGAGTCTTACTTTCTTCCAGGCCATCATGTGTTCAAAAACCCTACAGTGCAAAATATACATAAAGTCGTATGTCCAAGGGATGGCACTCACAGTCTCCACAGTCCAGCGGCAGCCAGCCATTGTCACAAGTGTGTCTTGTGTGCTCCAGGCGGGACAGGCTCCAGCTGGGACCACACCTGACACACGGGGCCTGGGCTCTTCTGAGTGGAGATAGTTCTGTGGACATATTATTTCTGTGTAGTGAGTGTGTGTGTGTGTGTGTGTGTGTGTGTGTGTGTGTAACCCACACCTGGCGGTAATTTGAAGCATAGAAGACATTGATATAAAACACATGTGAGAAGGGATCCCCAGGTGATCTGTTTATTTTCATATCCTTGATTCGAGGCATAAAAGGGAAATAGTAAAGAGAGAATTTTCAGAAGATTCTAACTTGATCATTGATGTTCTAGCAATTTGTATTGTAAGAAAGCAATCTGACTGATTTTATTGGGTCCTCTGTGTAATTGAAGATAATTTCTTAAAATTCCCAGCATATCATTGTCATGGTTTTGTGTCTTTAAAAGTTGAATAGCAGGGGGCTACAAAATGAAGGGTCCTCCTGGACTGACTTTGAGTGTGAGAAAAGACTTTGTAGATAGTTTAAACATGCCACTGTAAGCAAAGTGACTTGCCCAGGCATTCAGCATGGTGAATATTAGGTCCAGGGCTACATTCTGACTTCTGACTCCTGAACTAGAGCTGTGAGCTTTGCTGGTTTGGTTTTCCTATAGTATTTTTTTTTCCTCACTTTGACAGTGTGCCTTGTCCATAAAATGAATTGCTGCTGACTCAAAATAAGCATTCCAAAAAATCACCTGTGATAATTAATATTGTTGTTTATTTCCTATAGGAAATAAAATCCTAAATTTAAATTGGACAGAAATAACTTAAAAAGTCAAATAAATTTCAGAAGTAAAATGTTATTATTATTTTTTTAAATTCAGACAATGATTAGCCATTTTAAGTTTCTGGCTTTTTAAGAAACTCCTTTATGGCTACAACTTACATGTATTTCAAGGAAATCATAGAAGAATGATTAGTAGATACATTCTTGATTTGAGATATTATTGAGAAAGATAAATAAGAATATCACTTTTGATAGTTTTTTTCTTTTTTAATGACACAAAGGAGGAGAGTGGAATAAGTTGCCAGAGCCCTGGGTTATAGTTCAAGATAATTTAGCCTTTTTAAACCTCAGTTTCAACATTTGTAAAAATGGACATATTTGAGGTTATTAGATCAAATGTGATTGCACATGGAAAAGTGAGTAGTAAACTGAAAAGTGTTACTGGAAATACGAAGTGGTATTGTTATCACACTTGACTTTTCTAATGAAGGAAATTGTGACTTAAGAATTGTAAGACTTTTAAAAGGTAATATTTTTTACATTTAATGTATATCTGGGGGGTGCCCAGATGGCTCAGTCATTTGGGCGTCCGACTCTTGGTTTCAACTCAGGTCATGATTTTGGGGTTGTGAGATGGAGCCCTGTATCAGGCTCCATGCTCAGCAGGGAGTCTCCTTGAGATTGTCTCCCTCTCCCTCTCCCCCTCCCCCCCATGCTCACTGTCTCTCTCTCTCTCTCTGAAATAAATAAATCTTTAAAAATAATAATAATAAAAATAAAGTATATCTGGAGTTTTATGAAGATATTCTTTTGAATATCTTCTTAGTCCACCTGATATTAAATGCCTGTGTTTAATTGATCACAGTGTGTATTTGAAATCACTCTTCAAAAAGTCATCATTAGCTCAGACTTAGAGGCATGAGGGCGATACTATTAAGTACAGCACTGGAGCGTCGTCCAACCTGAAGACAATGGAGTGAGCGTGTGCGGTGCAAGAACCTTGTGGGGAGGGCCCCTGGGGAGCATATGGTGAGGGTGTGACTGGAAGGAGACATATGGAGCAGCATACTCTGCAGCCAGCTGTCCCTGAAAAGGCTAGTCTTGGAGGCAAATCGTATCGTGTTACAACTAGCCTAAAGCCACAAATGTTATCCCTCATGGCAGAAAAAAACAAAAATGAAAAGGAACCAAAATTCCCCTTTAAAAAGTCTAATATGGGCTCTTGCTATATTTATTGCCAGATCAGAATGATATTTCCTTTCTGTCTGTTTAATTTAATGGAGGATTTATACTCTGTTACCTTGGGGCCGACTTCTGAAATGCAGACATGGGAAGAAGATATGTGTGAAAAGAAGTCACTTTTCCTTTTCACAGTCCTATTCAGTAAATCAAATATCTTTGAGGAAATTATTAAAATCCTTTCCTTTTAAAGGAAACATAAGAGTAGAACTTGAGAAATGAAAGCTAAAAGATAAAATCCATTATGGTTTCTTAGATTATTTATCCACTTGACAAAGAAGTCCTTGACTCTGTGCTGGGCGCTCCGAGGAAGACCAAAATGAGTGCAGCATGAATCCGCATTAGGAGAGCATAAAGCCTCAGAGGGAAAATAAAATGCAGACATGCATTTATAAGAATAATATGTCATTATCAGAAACCCAGTCAAATAATGGTATTTTCACCAGTCTAACAAATTTGGGCACCTGACTAGGAAACTCTTTATTTAAATGTTACAAAAGTGATTCTCTATTTTTTAATCAATAGAAATGCTTCACGTGTACGTAGTTCAAGCTTTCTGTTCTTCCAGGCATATAAGTGGTATGAGCTTGGGCACAAGAGGGGCCATTTTGCATCTGTATGGCAGCGCTCTCTGTACAACGTGCATGGACTGAAAGCCCAGCCGTGGTGGACCCCAAGAGAAACAGGCTACACAGAATTAGTGAAGGTGAGTGCTAACTTAGACTTCATCCTCACTAATCGTTGTCTTTTTCCTACTCAAAATCAGATAATGCTTACCACAGAGAGGAATGTCTGGGAGGAGATAGATTTTACATCCAGCGACATTTGCAAAAAGATTGCAAAAAGAATCTTTTCATCCCATTAGCCAAAAGTTCAGTTTAGATGATGAAGAAAGGAAGTTTTCTTGAAGAGCAGTTCTCAAACATTTTGACTTTAGGTCCCCTTTACACTCTAAAAAATAGGGAGCACCCCAAGGAGTCTGTGTGTTTGGGGGGGCTATGTCTATCAATATGATTATTAGAAATTAAAAATAAAAGTAATATTTATGAATTCTTTAAAAATAACAAAAACCTCATTGCATGTTAATATAAATAACTTAAAAAATAACTTTAGGGGTGCCTGGGTGGCTCAGTTGGTTAGGCATCCAACTCCTGGTTTCGGCTTGGGTTGTGATCTCAGGGTCATGAGATTGAGCCCCACGTTGGGTTCTGTGCTCAGCGGGGAGTCTGCTGGAGATTCTCTCTCTCCCTCTGCCCCTCCCCCTGCTTATTCTCTCTCTCTCAAAATAAGTAAGTAAATCTTATAAGTTAAAAAATAACTTTATTTTCAAAACAAAAAATGTAGTAAGAAAAGTGGAATGGTTTTATATTTTTACAAATCTCTTTGATGTCTGGCTTAATACAGGATAAGAGTGTTCTCATATCTACTTCACATATACATCTATTAGAGTGGTGATAGTGTCATATGTCAAATAGCGTCTGGAAAATTCCATTGTACACCATGAAAGATTGAGTATGAAAAGGGCAAATAACATCCTTATATTATGAAGGAAATAGTTTTGATCTTGCAGAACCCCTCAAAGGGTCTAGGAATCCGCTAGGTATCCCTGGACCACATTTTGAGAACCACTACTTCTGAGTGGATAGAAGAAAAAAAAAGGCAAATATTTTTAGAACATGTTGTGGCAGATTTGTAGGATAAAGAAACTGAGTGATTCTAACAACTTAATGGCAAAACAAACAAACAAAACAAAACAAAAAACACAAGAGAAAAATTAGAAGTTTTTATTTTGGTAAATTAAATCCAAATGGTAAGAATGTCTACTTTGTAATTTTGGTAGAGACTGGTCGGAAGTTTATGACTGCTTTGGCAAGCTCTTTCTTCTTCTTAGATGTATTAATAAAGTGGGAGGTAAATTAACTCGTAGTTTTAATAAAAATGTAAATGTCATCTACCTTATAGGTTAGATGGGCCTCAGTGATCCAGCTTGAGAATCTAACTGCCATCTAGACATTGTTCGTATATAAGAAAACACATTCTCATGTTCAGACAGCTGATTTTACATCTCCGATGTGTGTTTTCCAGTACCACCAAGCGGTTCTCCAGTTCTCAGAGGACACAGGCTGGGTGTCCTACAAATTTAACTCCGTTCTGACACTCTCTACCTAGAGGTGGCGTCAGGTTGCACGGGTTAAGGGCCTAGTCTCACAAGACTGCCCCCACCCCATTTCAGACACCAATTGCAAGTTCAAGTTGTCCCCTATGCTTCTGATTGGCTATGAATTGGAGGTGCCCACAACAAAGGATCATAACAGTTAATAGCTATTGGCATGTTACTAGCGTTCCATTCAATCACTAATAATTAGTCCAGCCCATCATTATACCATTTGAAAATAGCTCCCAGGGCAAGGCCACTCAAGTTGGCAGGCCTCCATCAGCTCTCAGCAGGTTCCAAAAGTATGAGTGGTCCTAGAAATATATGGCTTTACCTTTTCATGCATCTGGTATAATTGGGAGTGTCATCTCTTGCCCTGAGCCTCTTTTGAGGTGTTGATATAATATTGGATTTCCCTCCATTACAAAACCCATTTGTTCATTCCCTTACTCCCAGCTACTATTCCTCCTTCTCTTCATTTATGCTCAATATGTTTCCACTTTTGGAAAGAACATGAGGTTTGACCACTGTGCTGGTCTAGATTGCGGGCAGCAATCCTAGTCTAGCGAACACCTGCCCCGCTCATGCAGGTAGGGTAAAGTACAATAAGTAGGTGCAGAATTAAGAGGCCCATTCTTACCAATGGCAATGTAGCTACTACATTCACTTATCTGAGAGAGATGGGAAAGGAAGAGCAGAGTTACAAAATATTGATAATTTGGGGATCTGGGTGACAGATATATGGAAGTTAACACTGTTCTCTCTACTTTTAAGTGTTTTACATTTTTCAAAAAAAAATTTGTTTTGCTAAAGAACATCTTGAATAGAATATAAGATGTATAAGACTTCATTGAAGAATTTTTTTCTACTTGGGGAAAGAAAGTTTCAATGTAGTGTCAATTTACCTACATTAAATAAGTCTTTCTCGATCATACTTAATTCTGTATTTCATTGTAAAAGCACACTATAATTATCATAATCCAATTGTAAAGTAGGCTGCCATCAGTTAGACTTGAATATTTTATAAGTCAGAAAACCATGGTGTGGTGACCATGAACACAGATTGATTTAAAGAGGTTCTATATCCAAAGCAGAAATAGTACAGGAAAAACATCTTCCTGGATAAATCTCCTACAGTGAGCACTGACATGGAAGGTTTTCTTGTTTCTGCACTTCCTCCCTGGTCAGCTCTGTCCTTGCACTTGCTTAAGTCAAGACGGCTGCCAGCAGCACCTGGAATGGAAGGTTAGAAAGTATTTGAGAGCTTCAACATTGTCGAGTCACCACACCAGGCCCAAATGGCCTTCCAGAAACCTCCTAGGAGACCTTGTCCTGGTGATCATAACCATGTCACATGGGAACTCACGATTACAAAGGAGTCTGAGAAACAAGTAGCTAGCCACAGGCTGGGGCAGCAGGCTTCCAGTAGGAGAAAGAATGTACCTCTCCATCACACAGGGAACAAAAATCTTTTCCTTCAGTCTGATTGAGCCAGTTAAGTCACATTTCCATTCTGGAAGAATTACTGGCAAGGGGCTATGAGATTATCTTTAAACCAATAGATCAACTCCTGAAGCCAGGAAAAGGTCAGATTTCTCTAAGTCCAGTGGAATACCTCAGGGGAAGCAAACACATGAACTAAATCAGGGTTCTGTTAGGAAGGTGGAAGAGGTACAATGGATGTTTGGAGAGTGAACCTCCAGTGTTCAGTGTCCTTGCTAACTGGGGATATGCACTCAGATCCAAACACTGTTCTCTGCTCTCTGTTTTCCCTTTCTTGTCATTCATTTTCTAAAAAAAAACCTTTCCACTCTGGTTCAACTGCTGTTAAAGTTTCTTGTTAAAACCAAAGCTTTGCTCTCCAAATGGATTTTTCACTCATTCTGTTCTATCTCCAACAGACATTAACATTCATTGTGAAGGTTAATTCACCATGTAATCCCATGGCTAATACTCCTTTCCAACTTTATAATTTTGGTCAGAGATTCAGCTTTACCCAAAATTCCAGGTTTATTACTGTGTCCATACTTCTTGCCACTGCCCTGCCCTGTACTGTTTTTAATTTAGCCAAAATTCTTCCTCCCACCAGACCATCCCGTGTGATAGTCTCACCTCCCTTTACCCCTTCCTTTTTTCCTTCTATCCCCTTCACAGCCAATTCCTGTTTATCCTTCAGATGTTAGAGAAGTGGTCATTTCTTTTAAGAGAATAAGTTAGCATGTATCCAAAAGCACCTTATACATTCTTTTTAAGCATTTATACTGTATTCTGATCACCTCTTTAGTTCAGTGTAGCCCCCTGAGGTCATATGTTCTAAGATAGCTGGGCCATGTTTGTCATATTCACAACTAATACAGTATCTGATACATGGTAGGTGCTCATAAATGAGGTTTGTTGGTAGAAGTTTCTATAAAGTCTCTTTTCTCTAGTTGTTTCATAGATGTGTCAGAAGTCCCAGGGATATAAAAACCATACCACTAACATTTCTTACTTATAAGCAGTTGGCACAACATCCTTGTTGGCCTTCCCTGAGTGTGGGGGAAATTCTCTTGTATTGCTACTGCACTGGGAGGGATGCCTAGAGAAGAAAAGATCCTCGGGGCGCCTGGGTGGCTCAGTCGTTAAGCGTCTGCCTTCGGCTCGGGTCATGGTCCCAGGGTCCGGGATCGAGCCGTGCATCGGGCTCCCCGCTCAGCGGGAAGCCTGCTTCTCCCTCTCCCTCTGCCTGCCGCTCCCCCTGCTTGTGCTCTCTCTCTCTCTCTGTCAAATAAATAAATGAAATCTTTAAAAAAAAAAAAAAAACTTATGTTGGGGGCGCCTGGGTGGCTCAGTCATTGAGTGTCTGCCTTAGGCTCAGGTCATGATCCCAGGGTCCTGGGATTGAGCCCCACATCGGGCTCCCTGCTCAGTGGGAAGCCTGCTTCTCCCTCTCCCATTCCCCCCTGCTTGTGTTCCCTCTCTCGCTGTGTCTCTCTCTATCAAATAAATGAAAAATCTTTAAAAAAAAAAAAAGAAAAGATCCTCTCTTTTTCTTCTTCCTCAAGGGCATTCTTTTCTAGAAATTTTTGCTGTATAATAGGGAAAGATATTTAGAGTGTCCAGAGTTCCTGCTGAAATTTCAAGTATTTAATTATGCTTATAAAATATTGGGGGATGGGGCAGGATTTGAGGATGGCAGAGGGAACATCTTTGTAACTCTGCCCCTCCATAAAAGTGAGGAAAGCACTGAGAAAAATTGTCAAAATCAACATTTGCAGAGCTCTGTACATTAACCAAAGAGTTGCAGCAATTTGAGGAACATTTATTCAAGAAAATCTGCTAAGCCTCAGTAAGAACAGAAGGATTTGTGGGATAGTAACTTGACTTGCTCTCATCCATTCCTCCCCAGCTCCAGAGAGCCTTGAAAATTAGCAGTCTCACAACACTAGGTGTGAAGACCATGAAGACCACAGTCTTGTGGACATCAGTGTAAGCAGGTTAGGTATGGGGCTTTTTACAAAGTTTCATATCCAGAGCACTGTCACTGTTTGACCAACTTGTGCTGTTCAGAAAGCCCCATTCTCAGGACAGTGTTGTTATTTGACCTCACTCATAAGTATAGCTTTGTCCCAGGTTGTTAGTCAAAAGGATCAGTGGCAATTTTTTAAATATTGGGGCAAATGAGAACCTGCTCACAGCAAGAAAAGTGCTTAATAAAGAAAATCTGATGAACAGGATGCCCATGAGGGGCTTTGAAAAGCTCTGACATATTCCTGGGGATGTCTATTCCAATGTATGTATGCTGTGGGGTGCATGCCCAGGAAATGCCCAAGGGGGCCCCAGTCCTTCACCTTTGGCTGACTCTGAGGCTCATCACAGGCAAGAAATGATGGCTAGAGCATAGTTTTAAACTGCCTGAGCATTGCAGGCATGCTCCAAAACTCACACAGAGCCTCTCAACAAAAAGAGAGAAGAGTTACTAGTTCAAGCAATTAAGGAAATCTCTGACCATGCATTAGCTGACTATTAAGCTAACCAAGAAGAAGCTTTAGTGGGCATGCATGACAATAGAGTAAGAGACTTCACAGAATTAACCAAGAAAAGTCACTAAACAAACAAGTAGTGGCAACAACAAAAATCAGCAACAACAAATGCTGGGGGAGAGTAGATCACACAATAATAATAGTTTCAATGAAAATTACATATCACACATATTTGAGAAAGAGAGTGAGTGATGAGAGAGAGAGAGCATGGGTGGGGGAGAGGCAGAGGGAGAAGCAGACTCCCTGCTATTATTTATTATCTCAAATAAATAAAATATAAAAAAAGGATATAGCTCACTTAAGAGAGGATAATAATAAAGAAATAGAAACATAGAACAGAATCAAATGGAAAATCTAGAGCCACAGCATATAACACCTTCAGTATAAAATCACCAGAGAGGCTCCACAGCAGATTTGATCTGATAGAGGAAATCATCAGTAAACTTGAAGATAGGTTGATTGAAAGTATTCATACTAAGGAACAGAAAGAAAAGAGAATGAAGGAAACAATGTGTGGGGGCACTGGCAAGTATAACAATATATGCGTTATGGAGTCCTCAGAAGGAGAGAAGAAAGGGAGGTGGCAGAAAGAGTACCGAAAAGATAATGGCCAAAAACCTAGCAAGTTAGATGAAAAACAGTACTCTACACATCCAAGAAGCTCAGTGAGCTTCAAGTAGGATAAACTTAAGAAACATACCTAGACACTTCTTAGTCAAACTGCCAAAAGCCAAAAACAAAGTGAGTCTTTTGAAAACACAGAGGACTCATTGTGGGAAAGGGATCCTCATTATGATTAACAGCTAATTTTTCATCAGAAACCATGGAGTCCAGGAGGCAGTGGGATGACATTTAAATACAGAAAGAAAAAGGCTGTCAACCAAGAATTCTGATCTAGCAAAACGATCTCAAAAATAAAGGAGAAATTAAGACATTCCTAGAGAAATAAAAACTGGGAGAATTTCCCACTAGCAGACCTGCTCTACAATAACTACTAAACACAGTTGTTCAGATTGAAATGAAGACACTAGATGGTAACATAAATCCACATGAAGGAAAATGGAGCATTACTTAAAGATAACCACGTGGATAAACATAAAAGAGAGAGTACATTTTTTCCCTTGTCACTCTTTTCTTCTTACATATGATTTTTAAAACTGCCAGAGGGTAGACATAGAAATCGGTGAAATAGAACTGAGAGTCCAGAAATAAACTCTTACATTTGTGATCAATTGCTTTTTGACAAGGGTGCCAAGACAATGCAATGGGAAGAGAATTGTCTTTTCACAAATTGTGCTGGGACAACTGGATATCCATATGCGAAAAAAATGAAGTTAGCTCATATGATACACTAAAATGAACTCAAAACGGAAATAGACCTAAATGCAAGAAATAAAACTATAACACTTGTAGAAGAAAACATAGAAGTGAGTCTTTATAACATTGAGTTAGGCAATTTTTTTTTTTTTTTTAGATATGACACCAAAAGCACAGTGACAAAGGCAAAATATATAGATTTCATCAATCATAAACTTCTGTGTTTCAAAGAACACAATAAAGTAAAACTAAAGTCCACAGAATGAGAAGTAAATCATTATCTGACAAAGGACTTGTATCCACAATATATTAGGAACTCTGATAACTCAATATAGAGACAACCCAGTTTTAAAATGGGAGAAGATTTGAAAAACTCAGAAAAAGGGTGTAAGTTTTCCTTTGAATAGACATTTATTCAAAGAAGATCTATTAATGGCCAAGACGCACATGAAAAGATGCTGAATGTTATTCATCATTAGGAAAATGCAGGTCAAAACCACAAGATGCTGCTTAACACCCACGAGGATGACTGTAACAAAAAAGATGAACATTAACAAATGTTAGCAAGTATTTGGAGAAATTGGAGCCCTCAAATATTGCTAGTGGGAATGTCCAGGGATGCATCACTTTGGAAAACAATTTGGCAGTTCCTCAAAAAGTTAAACAGAGTTATGGCCCAGCAGTTCCACTCCTAGGTATATACCCAAGAGAACTAAAAACATCACATTCATCCAAAAATATGTACATGAATGTTGATAATAGCATTATTAATAACACCAAAAAAGTGGAAGCAACCTAAATGCCCATCTAAATGATGAATGAATGAGTAAACAAAATGTGGTATATCTTCACAATGGCAATAAAAAGAAATGAAGTACTGAAGCATGGTACAACATAGATGAATCTTAAAAATATTACACTAAGTGAAAGAAACCAATCACAAAAGACCACCTATTAGTTGATTCTATTTATATGAACTGTCCAGGGCACCTGGGTAGCTCAGTCAGTTAAGCGTCTGACTCTTGGTTTTGGCTCAAGTCAAATCTCGTGGGTCGTGAGATCAAGCCCCGAGTTGGGCTCTATGCTTGAAGATTCTCTCCCTGTGCCCCTCCCCCAACTCACACACGTTTTCTCTATTTCTCTCTAAAATAAATAAATACATCTTTAGGAAAAAACAAAAAAACCTCTGTTTACATGAACTGTCCAGATTAGGCAAATACATGGAGACAAAGTAGATTGGTGATTGCCAGGGACCGAGGAGATGGGGTGAGAGGGGTGACTGCTAATGGGTAAGGGGTTACTTTTGGTATGATGAAAACATTATAAAAGTCGATGGTTGCACAACTCTGTGAGTATATTAAAAACCACTGTATGGTAAAAGTTGAGTGAATTTTGGTATGTGAGTTATAGCTCAATAAATCTGTTAATATATTGTAGTTCAAGTATATTAAAAATAAATAGGTTTCTGAGGGGTTGGTGAAAAACACTTAATAATCACCAGTGAGGCAATATAATGAGCAGCTTAGAGCATAGGACTCCATAGCCACATTGCCTCATTTTGATATTTTGGTCCGTTCCTTACTAGCTCTGTGACATTGAGCAACACTTGTATGTGTTTTGCTTTCATTATCTGCAAAGTACCTATGGAAATGGTATTTGTTTCCTGGTTGTTCAGACTTAATAAGTAAATGGGAAGTGCTCAGTAAGATTTATTATTATTATTAGTCAATTTAATTAATTACATTGTTTTCATAGGAAAATATTTTCTAGTTTCTAAAAAACAACTTGGAAAGCCAATTTTGACATATGTATTACCAAAATAATCCTATAACAGCTATCATGTATGAAATGCCTCCCATTTGTAATCAATGCACTGAGCATTTTTGTATGTAATACTTCTAATCTTTATTAAATTCTGCAAGATAGGTATGCTTGTGCCCACTTATATATGAGTAAAGTAAGGAGTAGAGAAATGAAATTTGCCCAGGGTCCCATATTTAATGATGGCAGGGCTGGGATTTGAATAAAAACCATTGTCCTCAAAGTCCATACCCTCGCTGTAGCCCACTCTATCTCAAAGTTACTGATGGTCTCATGTCCTTCTCCTTTTTGCCAATCATGTCTTCATTTCAATTCTGTTTCCCTAGACTTCTTGATTTCAGCCCTGCCTGTTTTAAGTTCTCCTTTTTTAAGAAGAAAAGCAGGGCCTGGACATTGATCACTGGGTCCCCAGCAGCATGGAATCTCAGAGTGTGTGACATCTTGTGTTTGAAATCCAGTGCATTACTTGCTAACTATCTTTATTTGTAGAAATGTTAATATTGTGTCTGGCTACAACTTTCAAATAAAAAAGTAATCTCAAGGTGATCGTTTGCCAATACTGACCGTGCTGGGTAAGGAAATCCAGGGCTAATGACCATTCAGTTGACAAACACTTGTACGTCAAGATTCCTTCCGTGGATCATGGATTGAGCATTAACATCTTAAAGTGGAAACCTAGATCAGGTAGCTGCCGTTTTGGGCCAGAATCCTTTTAGGATCATTCTGGCCCTTCAGTGACAATTAACTACCAGGGATAGCACATTTCCATTTAAATTATTCTCACTATATTACCAGTGAGAAGTGGAGTGCAATTTTCTTGAAGGCAATGGGACAGTGTTCAGTAAAATGCATCACCTGTGTTTTTCCCTTTTGTTGAATGGTCACTGTTCCCATCTTATTGTGTAGTTTGCAGTTCAGCAACTCTGTGCTGGAGGCGGTAAGAGGCTATGGCAACTGAATGAAAAAAAAATTAGAGAAAAATATTCCAGTAGAGTTTTCTCTTTTATGCATATTTTCATTAAAAGCGAGTAGGTTGCTGCCCAAATCACAAATATCAAAGCCATAGTGCTTTGGGGGTATTTAACAAAGAAATTGAAACAAATGGATTAGTCTTTGCTAGGTTATAAATAGAAAAGATCTCTTCTAGCCAGAGAAAAGCCACCATTCTGTAAGAGTTTTGCTCTTCCCTTTTTTGAGATTAGCTTTTTGATCTACATTACTCCATGCCTAATTTAGATGTAAACAATGCATGCATAGAAATTACTGTAATAACACTGAAAAACAACAGTGAATAGCAACTGAAAACCATAGTCTTTTTTTTTTTTTTAAGATTTTATTTGAGAGAGAGAGCGCATGCACACAAACAGGGAAGGAGCAGAGGAAGAGGGACAAGCAAGACAAATGTTGGAAACATTTGTTTTGTTCTCAGCTCTGACCCCTAGGGAAGGTCATTTCACCCTCTGAGCCTCAGTTTCTTTATCTCTAAATTCAAAATAATTACCTCAGTTTCTCCTCCCCTGCAAGGTTTTAATAAGGCACAAAAATGAAACAAAACCAAACACAACGAAAACCCGCCATCATGGATGTTCCTATGTGTGTTGACATGGGAGCCCTTAACAAGAGTCCACGCTCGGCTAAGGTTCTAGAATGGCATATGATGCCGATTACGGCAACACAGCGAAAGAATAAAATCTGTTATATTCTTTGAATTATTTCAAACTAAAAGGGTGGTTTTTTTTCTGAGAGTGAAATTGGTGAGTTTTCAGTATTGGTCAGTGAAAAGAAAATGTCTAAAAATTATCTTTATCTGTGATTCTCTTTGGGGATTCACAGTACAGTGTTTAACATTTCAGAAAAATTGTAAACTGTATCTGTAGGTTGGTGCTCTATTTGCTGTTCCAAATTTTTAATCCTGTAGATTGTGATCTATGTCTTAGTACACATACACATGGGTCGATGTCTTAAATATACACATGCACATATATATTATAGATAATCTATTTATCAAGCGATTTATTGATTGTATGCACAGAAAGCCTCCCCACCAGACTCTTAGCCCCTTGATGTTAGGGACTTGGGGATTTTTGCTTGTCCAGGACACAGCTGAGTGCACTGGTCCCTGTAGGCAGAGTAGGGAGGGAGATGGTACCTTGTCTCACCTTTTAACTTCCTCTGACTAAGAATGTTGGCCCCCAAGCCTGCCAGTCTGGCCTAGGGTATAAGGAATAGGAGTCTCATTTGCTTCCTGAAGCCCTCAGGCTGGATGTTTCCCCGGGTAACCCGGACTATCATTTCTCTTTTATCCTGGTAGAAGACAACCTTTCTCTGCCACTTTCTAGAAAGAGCAAACTCCAGTTCTCCAAGACTCTTCTCTTGCCCTAGTGCAGAGTGCCTTATCTTAATCCTTTTTCTTCAGTAAGGACAATGAGAGACTGAATGTAAAAATGGATGATGTCCAGACCATATAAACCCACAACCTGCAGCAAACTGCCTGGGAAACCACCCCCTTTTCTAAATAACCCAGGAAGCCAGCCTGCTGTAAGCCAAACTTGCAGGAAGCCAGATTGGCCAGATAGCAATCTCTAGTGACAGTCCAGGAAGCTAAAGAATAACTTCTGTAACAACTGGCCCCAAATGTCCAGGACTTGATTAATAACTGACAGCTTGCTTAATGTTTGTCCCTGCCTCCAACTTAGGACCAAGCCAAGAAAGCCAGATATGCTCTCCTAACCAATCACATAGGATGCCCACTTCTCGTTACCTGCCAACAGCCTCCACTCAGGGTACCCCTGAACCCTTTCCTTTTTTCACCTTTAAGTTTTCCCACTTCTTCACCAAAACACAAGTGATGGTGGCTGACTCCCCTGCTATAGCATGCTGTGAATATATAGCCTTTGTTTTTCTCATTCGGTTGGTCTTTGTTTATTTCCACAATAAGAAACGTCAGATATTTTCTTTTATCTTTATATTCGAACTTGAAAAACAGGAAATCTGATTAAAATGCATTAGTACCAGCAAGAGATTGCTTTTTTAATGCTACTAATTTCCTGCAGAGATTTTATTTAAATTACTGCAAATAGAGTTTGCTGTGAGAGCATTATACTCACTATGGCATTTGCTGTGATTCATAACTTCAGCTCCGCACTCGGTGAGATGCCCTCCACCCTCAGCTGCTCTCTTTAAAGCAGAGTCCACTACTCGTGTCTTATCTAGGATATGCTACCCATGTTTCATAATCATGGTGTAAAGTATAGGCATGTTTTGACTAGGCTTCAAGCTGATTTATCTCTCAAAAAATTAGATATATAATTCCCAAATAATAATTAATTATAACAACATGTTCACAGCCAATTATATAGAATTTGGTGTCTATTGTACTAATGCACTATTGTTACCAATTCCTTCTAACTCCAATTTTATTTTTATTTATTTATTTATTTATTTTAGATTTTATTTATTTTTTTGACAGAGAGAGATATAGCGAGAGCAGGAACACAAGCAGGGGGAGCGGGACAGGGAGAAGCAGGCTTCCCGCAGAGCAGGGAGCCCGATGTGGGACTCGATCCCAGGACCCTGGGATCATGACCTGAGCCGAAGGCAGACGCTTAACGACTGAGCCACCCAGGCGCCCTTAACTCCAATTTTAATGTACAGACTTTGCCTAGAATAGTCTTTGACCACATGCCTTCTCCGAATTTAGAGTTAGAACCTTGCAAGGTACATACACATCTCTGGGACTTCTCAGTTGCCAATATCTGTGTTTTCTCACTTCCTTTTTTCTTAACAGCTGGTCATATGCAGTTGCTTACCTAATCTTGTGTACGTTAATCTGAGCTCTAGGAGTTCTTGTATTATGTTTTGTCCACATGTTAGAAGCATAGCTCTTCCTGCCTTTTTCCATGACTGTTGTTTTATTTTGTTCCTATAAATGTACTGTCTTCCATGTTGATGTGAATTTATTCCTGATCCCTTTCCATCTGCTATTTGCCCTCTTAGCTGGAACTAGTTCTCACTTGAATGAACATTTGTGTTATGTGTTGATTGTGTCCCCAAAATTCATATTTTGAAGCCCAGTACCTCAGAATGTGATTGTATTTAGAGACAGGGTCATTTAACAAGGTAGTTAAGTTAAAATGAAGCCATTGGGGTGGGCCCTAATCCAATATGAGTAGTGTTTTTGTAAGAAAGGGAAATTCGGACACACGGAGGGATGTGTGCACACATAGAGGAAAGACCAGGTGAGGACATAGCTAGAAGATCTGCAAGCCAGGGAGAGAGAGCTCAAAAGAAACCAAGCCTGCCGACACCTTGATCTTGGACTTCCAGCCTCCAGAACTGTGAGACTGTAGATTTTGATTGCTTAAGTCACCCAGCCTGTGGTATTTATATGTTATGGCAACCTCCACAAACTAATACGATTAGTGAAGAAACTCCCCTTACTTAGCATTCTGCAATCTTTACTTACTGCCTTAGCAAAAGCATTTCTCTGAACAGTTCAATTTTCCTACATAGAAGAAAATATTTAAAGCTCAGGTGGATGAACATTGCTTGCTTAAGACAAAATTAAAAGTGATCTTATGTCAGGCTTCAAGCATCATAATCAGTTTTGTCATCATCTGACCGCATCGTGGAAAAGGGGGCATACCAACCAAATGATGCAAGGGAAGCATGTAGGCCAAGTGAAAAGAAATTAGGGTGACTATAAAGCAATATATGGAGTAACAGAGTTTGACTGAAAATGTGAAATATGATGGTGAGAAATGTTTTCTTCTCTCTGCTACCTATCTCTGTCACGTGAAATGGCATCACTTTGAGTTTGGTGATGTTTTGAAGACACATTCCAGGGATTACTAAGAGGTTTTGTGGGCTAATGGGATTTTGTTTTCTCGGTTTTACTAGAAGGTCCTTCTAGTCTATGAGAAAAGAAGGAAAATAAATAATAATCACCTATTCGAGATGTATAGAAAATACAGGTGAAGAAGGATTAAGCAGAACTGAGCAATGCGTTTAATACCTCCCACATGAAACCTCACTTAAATGATAACAAAAGGATAAAAAAAGGAAAAAAATGACAGTAGAGAAGAAAAAGCTCACTTAAATGACAATAAAAATATAAACCTACAAATAAAAAAAAAACAGGAGAGAAACAAGAACAGATGAACGACACCATCGTGTTTTCTGTTTGTCTTTTGAAAATCGAAGAGGGAAGTATCTGACTTGGTGATTCCAAGAAAGCTGAAACCGAAGGAAGTGATTGCAGAGGGGCTTCCAAGGGCAAGGGATTTAAGGCACCTGCTACTGCAGCAACCACTTGGGCTCAAAGAATATGCCACTCCCTACCCGACGTTTCAGATGCCCAGTGAGAACACGGGCTTGATGACGTGCCCAACAGGGAGGCCTGTCAACCACATGCCCTCCCCTTTCACACAGCTCCCAATCGCTGTCTCAGTCCTGTAGGACTCCCAGCTGAGGGTCGCCTAACACGGGAGAGACCCCTCAACATGAAAGAAGATAAAGAACAAAACAAACAAAGAATGAAGTAGAGCTCAGGAGAAACAGAAGATGCGAGGAGCAAATGCCAACAGAAATAATATCTGTAAGATACACTCAGAGCCGTAAGAGAAGATAGTGTAGCCACAGGAAAAGAATAGGTAGGATACTGTGGAAAGGAAAAGAAACCCAACTAGGACTCTGTCAGAAATGTGCAAAATAGGATTTGCAAAAATAAGAGTCTCACAGCAGTATTGGAAGCTAAGTCAAGAAAATCTGCAAGAAGGAAAAACCAAAAAAGATTGAAAATAGAGAAGTTAGGAAAACTAGAGGATCAATTTAATGTGTTCAACAAACAAAAGAAGTTCCAGAAAGAATAAGGACAGAATGGAGAAGAAATTATTAAAGAAATAAGACCGGATAGTCTCCAATGGAAAAATTGTGAGCTTCCATATTGAAGGGACCCGTAAGTGACCAGCACTTAAGCTAAGGTACAGTTTCAGGAAATTTCAGGAAGCCAGAAACAAAGAAAAGATTTTAAAATCCTTGTCATTATCATCATATTTGTACTTACACATAGCAGAGGTACTTTTAGCACATTTAATCTTAGAGACTCTTGAGGAAAGTTGTAGTATTTCACTGTCTTTATAAATGAGGAACCTACGGCACAGTAGATAAGTGAATTGCCCAATATCGCATAGCTAGTAAGTGGGAGTTAGATTTCCAAACCAGGCAGGCAATCTAGCTCCATACCCACTACACTATACTGACTTCTATAATGTTTTCTGAAGGACCCCCCCCCCCAAAAGGAATATAAAAGGTCAGATCTCCCAACAGCAACACTAAAAGTTGTAATACAATGTGGCATTGTTTTCAAAATTCTCAGGAGAAAGTATTTCCTATGTAGAATTCTGTGAACAGGCAAGCCTTCAATCAGGTGTAAGTATAGCTTCAGATATTTTCAGAAATTTAGTGTTACCTGTGCTGTGTCCTTTCTTGGGAATAACTAGAATGCAATAATTTGGAAGACCACTCCAGGGCAAAAGCCGAGAGCAGTTCCCTGATGATGCTTGCCCAGCATGCTCAAGACAGCAGCTGGTCCAGATCAAAGCAAGGCAGGTGGCTACTGCAGTATTATCTTCAGAAAAAAAGAGAGAAAGAAAGTAGTGGCTTATCTGATGTTTTTGGCAAGGGGTAGAATAGTATCAAGAGATTTTGTATCAGCCTTTCAGTGCTGTAAAGAAGAAACAGTTGTAAGTGCATTAGAAAATGAAGTCAAAGAAAAGGGGGCAGAGGGCGCCTGGGTGGCTCAGTCATTAAGTGTCTGCCTTCGGCTCAGGTCATGATCCCAGGGTCCTGGGATCGAGTCCCGCATTGGGCTCCCTCCTCAGTGGGGAGCCTGCTTCTCCCTCTCCCACTCCCCCAGCTCGTGCTTTCTCTCTCTGTCAAATAAATAAATAAAATCTTTAAAAAAAAAAAAGAAGAAGAAGAAGAAGAAAAGGGGGCAGAAATGTGAAATGAAGGGTCATTATCACAGTACAACTCAAGTGCGGATGATACCGAATGTGGATTTACTCAGAAGTATGAAAGATTTGTGAATTTAACTGTAGCAAGATTGAGAAGAGGGAAAAGAAGACATCAAATTGTTAACTTGTTACCTTCCCTAAGGGAAAGGTGAGTGATAATGTCTAGAATGGAATAAATCAAGAAATAGCGGCATAAACATAGTATTTAGATAGAAGCAGATAAATAGCAGAAGAGGTGTTTAAAGCGATTAACTGGAGTTGGACTCAGGATTGGGGAAGAATTGAGTGAGGGACTGCTGCTTTTATTATAAGACCTGTAGTATTAGTAGAATTTTAAAAATATGTACTTTTAATTGAGTGAAAATAGAAAGGGAAATTTAACGATTTAACTATAAGAATTAGTTTGGCTTTAGTTTGCTCCCCTCAAGACTTTCTTCAAGAAGTCAGTTTTAGGAGAAGGGTTTAAAAATAAACCTAATCTAACTTGATGTTGAAGAGAAAAGCATACCATCCAAGTGAATGAGCAGAATATCTGGGAAGTGAGGACCTTGTCAACTGATTGGGAGGTCTGGAGTAAAGAGAACTGTAATGTGTTGTGGGATTAATGAAGCTTGAAGCTGGGAACTCCACTTAGATTAGAGCTGGCTAGAGTGCCAAATATAGCTGAGGTTCAACAAAAGACAAGTGCTCATGATGGGTTTATGAAGCCATGTGGCACCGTAAAAACAATCATATCTGTGTGCTCTCAAATCTATGCTGCCACAAGGAGAAATGTGAATTAGAAGCTGTTGTCTTCCCAGCAATCAACTCAAATACCAACCCTATCGGCTTCTTTTTTTCAGTTTTATGAAATGGGTGTATTTAGGGCCAAAGAAGTAGAATCTTAGATGAGACCTTTAAAAAGGTAGGCATGGCCTGCTCTGTCTGAGCCTTCAAGTTCCTGTTGGAATTTACTAAGAAATGGAAATTTTTTGCCATCCCAGACATCTGAGTGGTATTACTGTGGAAAGGATTCATATCCGATCCCTTCCTCCCTCCAGCCCTTCATACTCTCTCTCTCTCTCTTTCAAACACACACACACACACACCCCCTATGTAATTAGGTTTGAGGTTTAATCCCCTGTAATCATATGAATTTTATACAATGTGGTCCCTTGGTTTATGCTTAAAAATAAAATTCCCAGGTCCCATCCCAGATTTCTCTGTGATGTCCATAAAAGAGACCATGCCGAATCTTTCCAAAGTTGAAAACAAACAAACCAAAAACAAATCCAAGTGCACTCATTACTCTGGTAAGAGTCTGCTCCTAAGAAAAATTGTAAAGATTTTATTTAGTGATGCAATCACGTTAACATTTTCCTTAGGGCTTTGTGCCCTGTTTTCCTAACAAAAGATCAGCTCTTTGCAAAGATGCTCCTAACATCAGCTTTCAAAAGAAATGAAAGAAACTTCTAAAATACCAGGAGGGAAGAAGGGAAGAGCCTGCTGTGTAAGACTCCAGTGACCTCATTTGAAAAGTAATTTCATGTGTTAGAAAGGTAATTCTCCCCTCATCTGTGTGACAACTTAACACGAATCTAACAGATTTATCTATCAACTTGGACAAATTACAATAGCCACAAGGAGTGTTGGCAATTTAGGTACATTTGAGAAGATGTGAATATATGGGGTGCATTTTTTTCTTTTCCATAATCTTGGGATTCTTGGAAAAAACCATCATATTCTGTCATTCAGGGGACCTGCCAAAGTGAAGGCTTTTGAGTGTCTTTTTATTGGAATTCTGTCTTTGACTTGCTATGTATGAATTACCTACTTGGGATGAAATAATACCGAAATTACTGATGACCAGCAGCAGCATAAATCAGTGTGATGGTAGCAGGGGCTGTGGCTTTTGACACGAATCAATAGGTGGGTCTCACAGAAATAGCAGCATCAAATCCATACAGTGGTGTAGCCACTGTGGAAAACAATATGGAGTTTCCTCAACAATTAAAAATAGAACCCCCTCATGACCCAGCAATCCCACTTCTGGGTATAGACAATGAAAATGAGATATTGAAGAGAGATCTGCATTCTCGTGTTCATTGCACCATTATCCACAATAAGACATAGAAATAACTGAAGTGTCCATCAATGGATGGATGGATAAAGAAGTTGTGGTATATAAAGACATAAATACACACACACACACAAGTGCACGTGCACGAGAATATTATTCAACTGAGAAAGAAGGAAATCCTGCCATTTGCAACAACATGGTGGACCTTGAGGGCATTATGCTAAGTGAGATAAGCCAGACACAGAAAGACAAATGCTGTATGGTATCACTTACATGTGGAATCTAAATTAAAAAAAAAAAAAAAAGTCAAACTCATAGAAACAGAGAGTAGAAGAGTGGTTGCCAGGGTTGGGGTAGGGTGGGGAGTAAAAGAAATAGGGAGAAGTTGGTAAAAGGTACAGACTTTTCATCCATAAGATGAATAAAGTCTGAGGATTTGTTTAATATGGTGACTATAGTTGATAATGCTGTATTGTATAATTAAAATGTGCTAAGATAGTAGAACGTAAATGTTCTCAACAGAAAAATTTAAAAGTGAATAAATGAAAGATAAATTTGTGAGGTGATGAATGTGTTAATGAGCCAGATGGGGGAAATCCTTTCACAATGTATACGCATATCAAATCACCACAATGTACGCTTTTAAAGATCTTAGAATTTTGTCAATTATACCTCAATCAAGCTGACATTTAAAAAGGAAATAAACTGGTAGACTCAAAGAAATGAAGGGGAAAAGAAGAAGTAGAAAACCAGTATCTAATCTTAAAATGTATGTCTGGCCCTAGAATATCTTAATAAACCTAATGTTGTCACCTAATATAAAAAATGTTCCCTGGGCTGGGCTGAAGTTGGCACCATGTTTTCACACAAATCTCTGAGGGCATCTGTCTCTCAGAGCTCTCTTGGCTCCTTATCGCTTTTCCCACATGGAATCATGAATTCATGAAGCATGGGCTGGTAAAAAAGAAAAACACTTCACACATTATCTCATGCTTTGCTCTATCCAATAATGGGTCAACCAGTTTCGCTTGATTAATTCAAAAGATAGAGAGCCGTGTTGTACACAGCACCTTAATCCACTTTCAGGGAGCGCTAATTGTTGTTTTTATTTTTTTGTCTGTCAAAATCTTTCTTTTTGTTTGTAACTCACCAGTTCTAGTGCCCTGCTCTTGAGCCCTGACTCTTGAAACCAGGTAATGTGCACCTCCCTCTCCATGTACCCATATACTCAACTATTCCATCCATCTCTTGCTTAACATAGAAATGTTTGGCATTATTAACATTTCAAAATCCTGGGTAATCTGTACAATTAGTCTCAGCATACTGTAGGAAAACAGGTTTTGTTCTTTTTTCCTCAGAGTAGTACCTCTCAGTTCACCACTCCAGAAGCTCGCCCTCGCCTGCTTTCCCCTCTGCTCCCACGCTCATCAGCATCACAGTGTGGTAATGAGGATGACCTGGAGGCGAGAGCTTCAGAATGCTCCTTCCACACATCTACCAGCATCTGCCTGGCCACTCCAAGGCTCTGTTGGTCTTAAACCCACTTTCCGACAGGGGCTAAAGCACCCTCGTAAAGGAGAAGTCAGAAATATTTTTGTTTGGCTGAATTCTAAACACCTGGGCATTTATTTGCTTTGTTTTGCTGTTAACTTTATAATTCATCAAATGTTCCCAAGGACACTTTTCCCATGTCTTTGAAATGTAATTACAGTTTACCACATTGAATGGCATCTTCATGAGGACCTCTTTTGAAAGATGAAATGACGTCCCTGATGTGTATTCTTTGCGTGTTGGGGGGGGTTGCATGGAGCATACTGTAATGTACTGATATAATATCAACAAGAGCAATACTCTTGTTCACTTGTGATCTTTGAAAAAAAACAACAAACAACCTTTAGCCAAATATAAAACTAATTTTTGGAGGGGATTATTCTCTGAGGAATTACTGACATTTTTATGCTGCAAAGGCATTGAGTTCTCAAAAATAACAGTAGGGCTTTTTTAAACCCTTGACAAGAAGTCCCAGAGGAAATTGAAGTAAGCAATCTAGATGAGAGCACAGATTTCATTACTTTATTAATCAAATAAACAAACAAAAAGCTGAGTCATCATAATGACTACCAGGCATATGCCCAGTTCAGTAAAATTGGACTCTTCCCTCTAGTCCTTAGAAAGAAACTGGAAGTTAATCCGGGATGAAGGCCTTGCAGTGATGGATAAAGCCAAAGGCCTCTTCCTGCCTGAAGATGAAAACCTGAGGGAGAAAGGCGACTGGAGCCAGTTTACACTGTGGCAGCAAGGTGAGCTTCTGACTTCTAGATTGTTCTCTGCAGCCAATGACCTGATGGGAAGAAGGCTCAAGTCTTCCCAAGATATTTCCCAGAGCTGGAATTCCCCAACTTAAAGGAAACTGCCCAGAAAAAAATATATTACCGAAATCTGTCGTTTCTTAAAACTACACGTGAACACTTATTTGTGTGTGTGTGTGCACATGTAAATATATATGTGTGTGTGTATGTAGGTGTACTCACATGTGTATTTGGATAAATATATATAAACAATACTTTGATTTTCCTGGTGTTTCCCATTAAATGGTAAGTTACAAAGAGTAACCCTACTGTGTAGGCTTAACCAAAAAGCCCACCGTGTGCTAATCACTATCTTAGAAAGGACCTCCCCTGAGCCTCATTTGCTCCATAGCATAGAGACAGTGTTGCCCGCCAAAATGGGGTCACCATGGGTTGGAGATGATAAGACACCAGAGTGACAGGCAATGATAATTAGGGTCTGCGTTCCTCAAGAATAGGAAGTGGCTCACATTCAACCTAACATTCCTTGGGCTGAACCCAGGTTGGGCACGGTATGTGTGTGTTCGATGAATTAATATATCAATGTATCCTGAAAATGAGGAGCATTGAATTTTAGCTTTAAGGCTCTTTCCAATTCTCTTCTTGAAAAATCACGTCAACCTGGGTTAACAATAGCTATCCAAAAATAAGTGCATTTTGAAGACTAAACAGTACGTGTTGCACATATTCAGCTATACCAAATACATTGAGAGGACAAGCAGTGAGTTTACATTAAAGGACAAAGAAGCAGTTGTTTATCTCACATACACTTTCAGAATGGTTTGCTCATAAGAGACAGAAGAGCTACTTCAGTAATACTTTCAAGGATACGTCCATCAGAGGAGACATCACATGATTTTTAGTGACTGTCAGCTTTTTTGCCAACAAGATTTTTTTAAGGGAGCTACAAGGTCAATAGGTGAACAACATGCTAATTTTATCTGTTAAGAGTCTCACTAAAATGCATGAATTCTCTTGGCCTCAAGCATGCATTCAGGAGTTCATCTGATGCCTCAGTTGCATTAACATCCTTATGCACTCGCATCCTTATGCTTCCTAGGACAATGCTGCAGAATAGCAGGCATCCTGGCAGTAATTTCCAGAACCATAGTCTCTGCTAACAACAGGTGCTTTGATAAAGTTGAAATCTGCAAAGCTTTATAGGGCACATAAAAGTATTAAGCAAGTAAGAAAATAAATAATGGAGACAAGATTTGGTTGAAGGCAACATTTTGACTTTAAATTTTTGCATGTTTTTAAAAAAGTTTTAATTGTGGCAAAATATATTCCTTAAGCTGTAATGTATGATATTTTCATTTGTATTATTTCCAGGAAACGACTGCATTTCTATCTTGATTTCCATTTTGACTCAAAATGATTGAGCTGTGTGTGTATTTCAGGCGGGGGCTATCATAAGCTTATGTTTTCCAGTTAGTTGCAGTTAATTAAATAGAAATTAATTTCTAATTTTTTTAGTCATAAGAGAATAGAAGTCACATAGTTTCTCTTTTAGGAAGTTTCGTTAAAGTTCTTTGTGGCCTTCTGTTGGTGGTTCCAGGCTTCTGGGAGGAATCCAGTAACTGTCTTCTGGAAGCAAATCCATAGTTTAAAGAATTTTGAAGACAACTAGTACCATAGCTTGCATAGAAGCAGGATGGGATCCCTGACGGCAGATGCTCTCTTAGGTGCTGTGGCTCAGAAACTGCAGAGAGAATCCTGTGGCAAGAGGGGCTGCGGGGAAGAGTGAGGAAGAGAGGCAGCACGACAGTTTCTTAGCCATGCTAAGAGCTCAGGTCTGGCCAAAGAGGCTGATGAATATCTGATGTAGTTACGTAGAGGTTGTGTAGTCCTAGTTAGGAAAGGATGCTGCTAGAGAGCTGAAGGCCTTAAAAGCTGTGGCTGGAAGTTTCATTTTTCTCCAAATGGTAGTGGGAATCATGGTGGGTCTCCCGGTCACATAATCAGGACTGAAGAATATTTATTCCTTTTTAAATGGTCAACTTTTTTGAGTTGGAGAAAAAAGAATCCACACAGGTAAATGATAGTTTTTCCCTACAAATATGTTTTCATATTGCTAAGTGAATGTTATGGATTATCTGTTCTGCCCAAGTTTATTAATTATCACCAACAATGAACACTAAAATACATAGTTAGCCAATATGCCATACAGATGCAGTCATTCTTTCTTCCAGAGCCCATAAAGGATGGTGCTAAACAATCTCAGTAGCCTTTCTGGATGAGCTCAAGCTGAACCCCTGAATCCTTCTCAACAGTGTTCTAGGTAGCCACTGTCGATTGATCAGAATTGTCGTGCAAGATGACCCTGTTTTCCCAGCAGAGCCTTGAAACTAAAAAAGATACAACCCAAGACCTTTAAGGGCACCTGGGTGGGCTCAGTCAGTTAAGCGTCTACCTTCAGCTAAGGTCATGATCTCCGGGTCCTGGGATCGAGCCCCGTGTCAGGCTCCCTGCTCAGCGGAGAGTCTGCTTCTCCCTCTGCCCCTCCCCGGCCTGTGCTGTCTCTCACTCACTCTCTCTCTCAGTAAATAAATAAAATATTTTTTTAAAAAAAGGAATGCAACAACAGTTCCATGGTGCTCACCGTGGGCCAGGAACCACTTGACATACTTAAAAGGACTCATCTGATGCCTACAGCATCTGGTGAGGGAGGTGCTATGAGTGTTGTATTTTAGAGAAGAGGAACCAAGGCACAGAGAAGTCACACAATTAGTCGCACAGCAGGAATCCCAGCCAAACTGGACCCAGACTCCATGTTCTTAACCATGACCTAAGTACCCGTGACCTAAGACCGCCACCCCTCCATTACTGTTATTATTATATAACATATGATCATTTTGTAATAAAGTAGTACCATTATCATCTACTGGATCAGATCTTTCGAGAGTACTCACTGATCCCAGTAACAACCCTCTACTTGAGGCCCTAATTTCATTGTCCTTTTTCAGATGAGGTTCTGCGGCGCAGAGATTCAAAAACACGTTCTCATCACACAACTAACAAGTGGTGCAGCCAGGCCTCCAACCTGGGATTGTTGGTCTCCCAAACCTGGGCTTTAAAGCGTAATTTATCATTTTGTCACATCATGGGGTAGAAAGCAGCTGTGAGGAGCAAATTCTCAGCTGAGGAGGAAACTGTCCAGCAGCTGAATTCAGGGTGGCTTTATGGTTGTTTTATTATTTCTCACCGAGTTTAAAGTAACTCTCAAGAAGTGATCGACTTTGTTTCTTGGGGAAGATGGCCCTAGAAGAAGTTCTGTCAATGCAGATTTGGAAGAATCAATTGGATACTTCATTTACATGTGAATACACTTATAAGAAATATTCATGGAGTTGGGATTTTTAAAGGTCTTGGGTTACTTTCTTTTCAAAAAAATATTTTTATTCAGTTTTGAGAGAGAGCACACGCACGAGCACAAGTTGGGGGAAGGGCAGAGGGAGAAGCAGACTCCCCGCAGGGAGCCCAACGCAAGGCTCAGTCCCAGGACCCCGAGATCATGACTTGAGCCAAAGCCAGACACTTAACCAACTGGGCCACCCAGGCGCCCCCGTTGTTGTGTTCCTAAATCCTTGCCGTCACGTGCGAAACCTTAAAGCTACCTGTGGTAATCCACGAATGTCAAGCATCTACTACACAGCTTTTCCCCCTATAGAGAATATGTGTTTACAAGACTAGAAAAGATTTATGTGTCTAAATGGCTAGAGGTGCTCTCTCTAATTTAGTCCTGACCAAGTAGCAGTCCTAGTGACACCCAGCCCCTTAGGTTACCCATTCATTAAGGTACAACACACCTGTTCTCTCAGGAGCACGTGCTCAGCTGTGCCCGTGGGAAGTCAGGCCACTTCTGGTTCCTCCTCAAGCGTCCAGGCTTCCCGTAACTGCTGCCTGCACAGCCCAGACCCCAGAACTGGGGACTCCTGCCAAGCCATCCCCAGATGCTGCATAAGGGAAGGCATGGGAAGCTGGGCTTAAAAATACTTTGTGATGATGTATACAGGATCTATTTGGCATTTATCATTATCAAACTGGCATTTATCATTCAGCTCACTTGGGATACTCCATTAATCACTAAGAACAGCAACTAACGTTTTACTCAAGGGGCAAAGAGATTACTTAGGAAAAGCTAATATACCTGTAGAGGTTGTTTACTAAAATATTGAGGTCCGTTTGAGGAGAATACCTTTAAGTTGCATTCCTTGTAACTCTCATTTTATTCTCAGTGTATGATTATCTTAGGACACAACTAACATTTACTAAATAAAATTAAACTCAGCTTTGGAGGTAGCAGCCCCTTGTAAGAATCTTGAATAGGGAATTAAAATTTTTCTATCTTTTAAAAAACCCATTATTTTACTCCTACATAAGAGCAAATAATGCTATGTACATTTCTGAGCATGTCTTCCCTAAGACACAGTTATTCTATTGATGGTGAAGAAATTTGCATAGTCCAGGATGTTTAAGACGATGCCCCAAAATCTGTGTTCCCAAAACAGTCACTCATAGAAAACATCATCTCTCAGATACTTCTTCCCCTTTTCATTTAAATCCTATACTTTATCAACATATAAAGTATGATCTGTACAATGAAAAATACATTAAATTCCAGTTAAAAATGTTGAGGTGACTCTTTGATATAGTCCTAGAAATGCATTTTTAGGTTTGAAATAGAAGCTGTTTTTTCCTTAGGGAGTCTGCTATGACTGCTCTAATAAATTACCACAAACTTAGTGGCTTTAAAATGACACAAATGTATTATCTTTACAGTTCTGGAGGTCAGAAGTCTATAGCGGTCTCATTGAGCTTAAATCAGAGTGTCCCCAGGGATCTATTTCATCTGGAGGTTCCAGCTTCTGGCATCTGCCCACATTCCTTGGCTTGCAGTTGCTTTCCATCTTCAAAGCCAGCAATGGCCGGTCAAGTCTGTCTCATTCTATCACTCTGTTTTGCCTCCCTCTTCCATGTTGAAAGACTCTGATTACATGGGGCCCATCCAGTTAATCCAGGATAATCTCTTTGTTTTCAGGTCAGCTGGTTAGAAATTTCAATGTCATCTGCAACCTCTATTTCCCCTTGCCATATAGCATAACCTATTCACAGGCTCCTGCTTACAACATGGACACCTTGGTTGGGGGGCATTATTCTACCTGTCACGGGGAGAAGAATAAGTATTCAACACTCACCCTGTCCATTAGACAGCCTTAGTCAAATAGTCCAATAGTGAGTAGAGACTTCTGGTCTTTGCCAGTCACTGTCTGTTATACTTTGTCTTCTTGTGTTTGCTTAGCTTTCTCATTCCTAGTGAGGATGATAATACAGATTGTGTCTGGTCAAAACGGGACGAGTTAAAGTTTTACTGTGATTTGTTTCTAACAATGATTTTATCATGTCTCGTTCTAGGAAGAAAAAATGAAAATGCCTGTAAAGGAGCTCCTAAAACCTGTTCTTTACTAGATAAATTTCCTGAGACAACAGGATGCAGAAGAGGACAGGTACCAAGCATGTCTTCAATGATGGGAGGAACACAGTTCGTTATTAGGAATAAGGGAGTGCTGACCTTTATAAAGAAACTGTTATTTGGTCCAACGAAGGCGTCTTTTTTCACTCTCTCTTTAATGAAACATAATTTCATGTGGTTGGTGTCAGAATTGAGGGCGGGAAGTGTTCAGTGTTTATCGCTTGGTGGAAAATGAGAGTCCTTATCAAAGAAATAAGACGAGAATATAAATTCTAAGCCTTACAAAGGTTCAAATTCAAATTGACATAGTTTTATCCTGTAACTTTAATTTAGCACTTCCTCCACCCCTCGATAAATGGATGACCAGTTTGTTATATTTTCTGCACAGATCAAATATTCCATCATGCACCCAGGAACTCACGTGTGGCCACACACGGGGCCCACCAACTGCAGGCTCCGAATGCACCTGGGCTTGGTGATTCCCAAGGAAGGCTGCAAGATCCGATGTGCCAACGAGACCAAGTATGTCTCCTGCCATCATTGTGTCTCTTATCCCCTCTGAGGATGGGTGTTCATTACAACCAATCTATGTTCAGTTGGGTTATTTCTCTTCCTTTGTAATGGAAGTAGGCTGGGACGGGTGATACTAATCCATGCTCAAGCCTGTGTCCCTTCTTTGTTCTGTCTACTAGTCTGGAGACAGCCCTCCATTCTAGGGATGCCCTTCCTAATCATTTCTCCCCACACTAGTCTCATCTCATTGAAGAGCCTTCTCGATTTTCTTTCTAGATGGACAGACTTGCATTCAGAGTCGCCTGTGTTGTACCGAGCCCTACACATATTACACATTGTGCTTCTTGCTCTACGACTTGAGTGATTCATCAGTGCAAAGAGTCCCCCTTCCTCGAGAAAACACCCAGTGATAGTTCTGTGTTTTGCTCTGGAGGAGGCAGCGTGGTGCCACAGAAGCAGACTGCCTTTTTCAAATCCCAGCTCTGCCACCTAATCCTGTATAACCTTGGCCAGCTCCTTAATCCCCTCGAGCCTCAGCCTCCTTACTTGTAAAATTGGAACTGATGCTGTGTGCTTTGTAGGATTGTTATAGGATTAAATGAAAAAATGCACTCACGGCACTGAGCCCACATCCTAGCGGGAGTGGGACATGGTGAATGTTAGGACCTTCTCCCCATGCCTTTGGCTGTCCTAATCTGATTACTCCCTCCACCCAGAAGGCCCTTCTTTTCACCCATCCAAAATAAACCTATTACTAAGATCCAATGTCATTTCATAAAAAGGAACCTCTTTTCTGACTTAATAGAACGTATATAGTGTACGTTCTCAGTAATCCTATTCTTTATCTTCCATTGCTTTTTATCAATTAGCATATGTTAGCCTAATCTATGAGCTATAAGCTCCTGGAGGGCAGAAACCAAGTTGTTGTCTTCTTAGGCATTTGTCATGGTCCCCAGTAGAGGTCTGATGGAGAGGGCTGTTCCTGAGGACACAGAGTCATTCGTTTGGTTATTGGCAGAGACCTGCCCACCCTGGACATGGATGGTACAGCAGCACAAAGATTCAAAGTTGAATCCGATGGGGGCCTTCCCCTGCCAGACTTGCCTAATCGGGGACATGGCACAGGCTCAGATGTTGTGAGTCGTAAGAGAGGTAGAAATAAAAATGCTACAGATGGGTCAGTGGGCAAATAGCTCATTTGCTGCTGGGGTTTGAGAATCTTGACAGTGGTGATTTTTAAAGACAGGAAGGTTTGGAAATCCAACGCTGGGAGGAAAGGGGCATTGCCGGCTGAAAGGACAGGATCTGCAAGGGCACTGAAGCCAGAAATTATAGGGCACATGTGAAGAATATGGAGTGATTTCCACAACCAAGAGTGTAGGATACTGTCATGTAGGTAAACCGATGCACATTAAAATTTTCAAGAGTTTATTTGAGCGTACACCGATTCACGTCAGAGGGTGTCAACCCAAAGGTGGTTAGGAGCGTGCCAGGACAGGAGGTGGGGGCAGGGTTTCCGAAGAGAAGATGCCGAAGCGAAGCAAAGCCACTGTTTGACTGGCTATAGTGCAAGTGGCTGCCTTGTTTGGGGAAACCCAGTTGGCTATTTGTGATTGGTTGCTCTTCACCTTCACTTTCTCAGATTCAAGTGCATTGACTCTGGCTTAGGCTTTGGTTTGCTTACGTAGCCCTCCAAGACATTAGAGCCACCCCCTTGTCTAAAAACTTTAACAGCACATATAGAATAAAGGTTGGAAAATGAAAGAATGGAATAGAAGCCCAATCGTACAAGGCTTTGAATACCAACGAGTGGGATCAGAGCTTTGTCAGGAAGATATTCTGGAAGCCATGGGGAAAAGCTGTGGGGGAGGACAGGAAAAACAGTTAACAGCCTGTCAGAGCAGCCCACCCAAGAAGAGCTGGACTCGGGATGCTGGAAACAAAGGGAGAGTAACAAAGCAGGTTACTGAAGGAGACATGAAGATTGACTCAAGTGAATCCAAGTGTGGTGCAAGGGAGGGGAAGTTTAAGGTGACTTGGCGGTATCCATTTTGGTCAGTGGGAGGCTGTTGATGCTTTAGCAAATACTGAGATCTTGGGAGGTGTGAGGCAAGTTCAGGGAAATGGATAATGAGTTCCGTGTTTGTATATTTTTTATTTAAGTTGCTATTGGAACACAGTTGTGGAAATATCTAGAACGCGGCTAGATATAGATGCCTGGAGCTCAGGAGAGAAATCAAGTCTAGACATGAAGGTTCAAGGGGCAGACTTAGCAGGAGGTTCTGGAGGAAGCTTGAGACTCCGTAAAACACATCCACACTTATAAGGCAGAAAGACAAGGAACCAACAAGGAGATGGGGCCTCAGGGGGCAGAGTTGGTGGGACCAGGACGAGAATCAGAGATAGCTGAACAGGGAGAGAGGTTCCTCCCGAGATGGAATGGATTTTGTCAAGCCTTTGGGAACTCTGTTTGGGTCTGCAGAGTTTCCACCAAAGGGAAGAGGGCTGAGGACATGGTGGGGGACCCCAGGAATACAAAGAGAATGCTGGGGAACAAGACCAAATAACCACGGGCAGTGAAGACAGCAAGAGCACCAGGCCTGTTTCTTGAGTACTGCCTTATGGTTATAAACTTGTTGGTTGTTATCTCTGTCTCTGTCTCTGTCTCTCCTTCCCTCCCTCCCTCCCTCCTCCTTTCTATTTATTTTTTTTTAAATTTCCAATCTGTCCTGCTTATAGATACTTCGGGAAAAATCACTAGACAAAAAAGTCCACTGAGGAATCGGTAGAGAGAAGGACAGGCATGCACTGATCCTAGTCATCAGAGGCCCTGAGGCAATGAGGAACCCAGGCTGAAGGGACGGATATGGCAGCGAGGAAGGGGAGTGGGTGGACAGTGCCAGAGGCTTAAACAAGGAGCCAAGCGGGGCTCTCACCGCGAAAGTGACGCCGGGAGAGGTGTCCCGGAGCATGGGTGCAGTGCGCCGCCCCCCCCCCCCCCAGGCTCCCAGCAAACACCCGGTGACCATGCTTGACGAAGGAGGGGACTGCCAACCCCTCCCCTCAAGTCGAAAGCGTGATTAAGTGAACTGTCTTCACCTACCTGAAGTAGCCCCAGTCCTGCACTCAGTGGAAGGTGAGCTTGAGCAAGAAGGTTAACTCAGCAAACCCTCCGTTTCCACTGTGCTAAAATATAACCTACTCCACGTGACAGGAAGTTCCTGTTGATAACAACTTGCAGGTGGTGTATTTTTCGGTATTTATTAAAAAGACCTTTGCACCCACCTACCAAGGGTTGGGCCAGGATGGCAGTTTTGCCGAGGATGAAAAGCTTCTGGTTCTCTCGGCCCTGGAGGGCCCATAGGCATCAGTGCCTTTCCACCTCATCATGATGGTTGGTCAACACTCTTCTCTTGTACTGTATATTGTGTTACATTCTCATCCTCAATAAGCCTTCAGTCAGGGGTCATTGGGTCAGGTGAAGTACTTCATTACAAAAATAGTGTTTTTCCAAAGAGACATGGGTCCGTTAAAGAACTGTGTAATGCTTATTACAGTGAAAAGCTAGATATCTGAAGAGGAGACAGGCGGTTCCTAAACTCGGAAGACAGAAAGACCGTAATAGGAAACCTGGAAGTTTCACGCTGTTATTTGTAGAAATACTATTAGTGTGGAAAGAGAAACACATATACCAAGAAATCAGGCTTCCTTGTGCTAGGCAACAGGAAGCAATTTTCAGAGCCTCTCAACTTCCAAAGGAGTAGTTTACTTGTAACAATTTGTGCACTCGAGTTCTCAGGTATTAATAATCACATCGCTGTTTCTCCGGGGCTACTTCTCCTGCTAACGTGCATGTTGTTTAAATATTCCATCCCTGCGAAACGTAGCACAGCAATTTTTATCTGAAGATGAGCTTGCAGAGAGGCAGCCTTTTATCAGGATAAATAAAATGATCATTTAAAATTCATAAATGCCCTCTGACTATAAAACTGATGCATAATGCACATTCCTTGTACATAATTTGTAAAACACAGAGAAGCACAACAGAAAAAAGTATTTTTTTGATCTTGATACTCAGAGATCTTGCCCAGATGCTTCTCAATACCTGCCTGTGTATATTCGTGAGGAGGAACACAGGAATGATAAATAGCGTGCTTGCTGTGCAAAGCAGCTCTGAGGATGCCATTAATTTATCAGTCCTCACAACAGTCCTAAGGGGTTATTAAAATTTCTGCTTTACAGCTGGGGAGACTGAGGCATAAAGACGCCAAGTAATTTCCCCAGGGTCATTCAGCTTAGTAAGCGCTGATGTTTGTGTGAGTTTCCTACGGCTGCTGTACCAAATTGCTGCAACCTGGGTGACTTAAAACAACAGAAATGCATTCTCTCATAGTTCTGGAGTCCAGAAGTCTGAAGTCAGCTATCAGGAGGGTTGGTTTCTTCCAGAGGTTCTGAGGGAGAATCTGTGCCCTGCCTCTCTCCTGGCTTCTGGTAGCTGCTGGCCATCTTTGGTGTTTCTTGGCTTGTAGACATCGCTCCAGTCTCTGTCTCTGCCAGCACATCACCTTCCCCCCTGTGTCTTCTCCCCTTCTCTCTCTGTCTTTTAAAGATTTTATTTATTTGAGGGAGGGGGGAGGGGCAGAGGAAGAAGGAGGGAGAGAATCTCAAGCAGACTCCCTGCTGAGCGTGACGCAGGGCGTGATCCCATGACCCTGAGATCACTACTTGAGCCGAAATCAAGACTCGGATTCCCAACTGACCGAGCCACATGGGCACCCCTCCCCTTCTCTTTCATAAAGGTACTTATCATTGGATTTAGAGCCCAGCCTAATTCAGGATGGTCTCATCTCAGGATCTTTAACTTCATTACAACTCCAAAGACGCTTTTTCCAAATAAGGATACATTCACAGTTTCCAGGTGGACATACTTTTTGGGGGGAGGTCACCATTCAACCCACTACAATACTGGAACCAAGGTTTGGTGCCAGGCCGTCCGGCTTGAAAGTATGTGTAGCCTCAACCCCATAGCCTCATTCTGTATAGGTTTATGGGCTTTGGGGGTTTTGGTGATGGTGGTGACAAAATTAAGATCATCCTATACTTAAAAGGTGATCACGGTGAGTGCTGGTTTTCATGTCCAGACAACAAGGTATCAAGTAGAGAAAGCAGCTGGAGAGCTTCCGTTTGAGGCTATTTGTGTCACCCCTGACAGGCCACGCTTTGTGGTCTGTCAAATGAGCTCATTTATGATCTTGATCCAAAGCTGAATGAACTTGAGTCAGTGGATGAACATGCCCCCGGCAAGCAGCAACTGATTTTTATCCTCATGGCATGGCCAAGTTGTTTGAGCTTTGGATGATCTCAGACAGAAATTTTTTCTCCTGAGTCTCCCAGAGGGCCTCCAGGACATGCTAGAAGCAGGCTGCAGGGAAGAAGAGTCTCTGCGTGGCTCTCCTGGAGACTCAGCATTATTCCCTGCAAGTGGCCAGCCGGAAATATTGGACAAGACCAATACACACCAGGAAAGTGTGTGTCAGCATTGCGCTGAAGAAATAAATTGGTAATAAGTCATTTAATTCCTCTCTGTTGCTGTAGAAACAATGGCCCTCTACCGTAACATACTTCAAGTAGTTGATAACGTATTTTTTTCATTAATCTCTCAAGTTTCTTTTTTTTTTTTTTTAAGATTTTATTTATTTATTTGAGAGAGAACACATGAGAGGGGGGAGGGTCAGAGGGAGAAGCAGACTCCCTGCCGAGCAGGGAGCCCGATGCGGGACTCGATCCAGGGACTCCAGGATCATGACCTGAGCCGAAGGCAGTCGCTTAACCAACTGAGCCACCCAGGCGCCCCAATCTCTCAAGTTTCTAATTAGGAAGATCCTATGGAAGGCCCACTAAAATATTAACAGTAAGAGAGAGAAAGACTTAATTTTTTAGAGCCACCATGAATCGTTCATAGGCAGCATTTGTTTGGTTTTTATAAAGCGTCCGAGCAGATAAAGTTTTAAAATTTTCCCCGGGATCTTAGCTCTTCTGTTTCACAAAATGTAACCATCTTCCATCCCAACCGCAATGTGACCTCATCCACAAGTCACCATTCAAGTCCCCATCTGGGGTTGCAGGTTGAAAATGGCTTTTTTAACTAGATAGCTTTCCCAAAGGTTTGTTACTGAATAGGTAACATTTGCCCTCTTTCTTCCTTTCCTTTAGCAACTTGGTGAATTAAAAATATCAGTAGAGTCTCTTAGTCCCTGTTCTGGTTGGCACAGTGTGTTGATGGGATTTGTCCACACACATACCCAGTGACACCTCCACAGGGAATGGAGGTTCCCAAACGAAATATGAATTGTGTGCATTTTGTTTGTTGAACTGATTATTGAGGAATTGGAATGTTGGAATCCATTTTGCTACGGCAATATTAAATGATGTGGCGGTTCCTGGGCCAGCCTCTGAAGCTTTTACCTCACCATCTTTAGACAACTTGCATAATCTGTCTGAGCCTTAATTTCCTCATCTGTTAAGATGGGAAAAGAATCAAAGCATATCTTCCTATGGTTTTGAGTTTTAAAGCAATCCATAGGGATGCCCTCAGAACTGTATTTACAGAGTACTGTGTGGCAAATGCACTCAATGTACTTGATCGTTTACTGTTCTCTTGTCTGATTGCTGCAAAAATGGGGACTTTTGTCCCTTACATTCCAGGGAGTGAGACCAAGCACTCCTCCACCATTGGAGGTGGCTCATGTAACCTGGAGCATGCACTCCGGCAGGGAGGAGGTGGGGCTCTAAGGAGTTAGGGGACAAGATAGGAAGCCAAGGGTGTGCGGGGCCCAAGCTGGTAGAGGGATGGATGGTACAGATACAGTTGGAGACTGTGATTTGATAGGCATGGGGCCAGGGAGAAAGGAGGATCGGCAGGAGCACAACTGATCGCTCCACCCCTCACTCCTGCATTTCTCCTTTTCCTCCCTGTGCCCCCACCCTGGAACTAGAGGTACGTGGGGAGTGGGCAGTGCATCCCACCTGAGGCCTTAGGAGTTTTCTCCTGCCTTTTCTCTTTCTTTGTCCTCTTTTGGCTTTCTCAGCTATGTTCCAGAGCCTTCTGGTACTGATTGACCTGGGACCCAGAAGAGGAAGCGCAGAGCTTCCAGAGAGGCAGCAGCAGGGTGCGCAGGAGGACATAACCTGGAATCCCCAGGCCTCTGTGGGGAGGAGGGAAGCCCCATGGCAGCCAGGCGGGGGCTCTTCCATGAGGGGCTGGGAGATACGCCAGGGGTGCATATTATATACAGTCTGTTGGGAAGAGGGCTTTTTTGTGAAGGTAGCCATCTTTTATTGGAATTCGTACTTTGACATTAAATAAAATAGCAAATACTATACTCATTTCTCAGGTGAAAGCTTGTTGAGTATATCCTGTGAAATGTAATATGAAGACTGAAGCCCTAACCTATAGCTTAGCTCAGAGAATGAAGAGACTTTTAGTGCTGAAAGGAGCCTCAGACGCCATCTTCTCCACCTCTGTCATTGCACAAATGGGGAAACCGAGGCCCCTACGTGAAGTGCTTTATCACACGGCTAATTGCAGCTGTCAGAACAAGAACGCAGATGTTGTAGAGTCCAGAAAAGTGCTTTGTCTAGATAGACAGGTAAAGAGAGAGAGAGTGTGTGTGTGCGCGCGCGTGTGTGTTTCTGTCTGCATGTATTAGGTAGAGAGAGAGAAGAGTTTTACATTTCAATTCTAGTATGTGCCAGGATTTCTAATGCAGTCACAACTGAGAGATTTCAGTAGGTCAGAATTAATAAGCACTGTGTTAAGCAGTCTCCTTCCTGAGCTCTTTGAGCCTTTTTTGAATCCCACTCAGCCTGCTCAGTGCGTCACAGGCCGCCTCACCAGGGCAGCCAGCCAGCACTCAGACTATCCGCTAGTCCCGTGACCTTGAGCCAAAGTTTGGACTCTGATGAAGCACAGCTAGCGACAGAATCACAGAATCATGTATCACTGCAGACATCCGAACTTGCTTCCATATGACTCCTTTGCTGGACAGTTAGAACCACATCTCTTGCCTACCTCGGAACATTTTAGTGAAGATCCCTGAGATAGGATCAATAAAGTTTGTAGGTGGAAGACTCCGTAAGCCCCTAGTAGCATGACTAATGTTGATGGTAATTCGGCGACACAGTTCTGGTTGTCAAGTATGTACCACCCCCATTATATCTGGATCATTAATTACAACTTAAGAAATTGAGAAATCAGGGCGCCTGGGTGGCTCAGTTGGTTAAGCGACTGCCTTCGGCTCAGGTCATGACCCTGGAGTCCCGGGATCAAGTCCCGCATCGGGCTCCCTGCTCAGCGGGGGGTCTGCTTCTCCCTCTGACCCTCCTCCCTCTCGTGCTCTCTGTCTCTCATTCTCTCTCTCAAATAAATAAATAAAATCTTTTTTTTTTTTTTTAAAGATTTTATTTATTGGGCGCCTGGGTGACTCAGTTGGTTAAGCGACTGCCTTCGGCTCAGGTCGTGATCCTGGAGTCCCTGGATCGAGTCCCACATCGGGCTCCCTGCTCGGCAAGGGGTCTGCTTCTCCCTCTGACCCTCCCCCCTCTCATGCTCTCTCTCTCTATCTCATTCTCTCTCGCAAATAAATAAATAAAATCTTTAAAAAAAAAAAAAAAGAAATTGAGAAATCACATGATGTCGCTTTATCTTCGGCCAGATATTCTTGTATCTTTTGCAAACCAGGTAGAGGCATTCTTCTCATAATGGTAAGAAACTCTAAAGGCCAGAGGAGCTCGTCCTCCGGGGAGAAGGTGCAACATCCCTTCTCCGGTCCTGGTTTTCTGAATCCTCAGAGAAAGGCTGTGGGGGCGCCATCAGGAAGCTCAAAGGCAACTCTGAAAAATCTTTTCTCCAGAGGGCACTTTTCTCGTCATACTTTGAGTGTAACTTAATCATATGTGGTGGAGCTTTGCTCACAAAGCAAGTGGCCTGAAAACTGTTTCTTGGCCTTGCAAGGATGAATCTTTGTGATTTGGAAGACACCTAAAGACCTTTGACCTCTTTAGCTCTGTTTTTTTTTTCTTTTTTGTGGAAAACCTCATTCTTGCCCATGCAAGCCGTCTATCTCTACTTAACCCCTGTCACTCAGCCCTGCACGTTGCTTGGATGGGGTTTTATTGTTCTTCGCTTTAAGGCTAATGAGGACTGCACTTTTTGTCACTTTAGCTCTCGTAAGTGATTGAAAGACACCAGTTTTGAAGTATTCACAAGGAATCTACATTAAATGATTAGGTACCTTTGCTGTTTTCTGGGAAAATGTATGAAAGAAAATGGAAGGGCAAATAGAAGATAATGGGCCACACTTCCCCATGAGTTTGATGGCCCTAAAGGAATCCAACTCTTTGGAATACCTCCTACATTTTTTATTTTAAAAAAATTGTTTTGGGGCACCTGGGTGGCTCAGTTGGTTAGGCATCCGACTCTTCGTCTCAGCTCAGGTCATGATCTCGGGGTCCTGAAATTGAGCCCCGCGGCATGCTCCCTGCTCAGCGCAGAGTCCGCTTGTCCCTCTCCCTCTGCTCCTCCCCCTATTCTCTCTCTCTCTCTCTTTCTCATAATTATATAAAATCTTAAAAAAAAGTTGTTTCATCAGGGCATTTGGCTTTCTTACACCCATCAAAATCTAGTGAAAAATACAATTTTGCACAACCTAGAATTTTCTCTTTGGGTCTTTGATTTACTTCCAGTATTTTAAGTAGATTCTGGATTCTCTGCCACTCGGAAAACATTGAGAACCACTTGTCATTGTAGCACAAGTGTATATTGCAGATTCTCTGAAAGATTTTTGATATTTCATCCCCTTGCAAGATTTTCAGTTTTCTCAAATGAAGGCAAATCCATAGGGCATGAAGCCAAGATTATTTTTGGTAGCATTATACCATGTCCATACATTATCACCTCTTTTATCTTTTCCCTATTTATTCCTGTGTTTTCCTTCCTCCTCTGTTTTATGTTCTCTACTGTTAATTGAATATCTACTATGCGCCCATCATATGCTAATCCTCACATCAGCTATGCTGATAAAGACACAAAGGCTCTTGGGGGCGCCTGGGTGGCTCAGTCGTTAAGCGTCTGGTCTGCCTTCGGCTCAGGTCCTGATCCCAGGGTACTGGGATCGAGCCCCGCATCGGGCTCCCTGCTCGGCGGGGAGCCTGCTTCTCTCTCTCTCTCCCACTCCCCCTGCTTGTGTTGCCTCTCTTGCTGTCTCTCTCTGTCAAATAAATAAATAAAAATCTTAAAAAAACAAAAAAAGACACAAAGGCTCATGGATGCCGAGCAACTCACCCCAGGTCACATAGTAATAAAGGGCAGAGCCAAGAGGTTCAAATCTGCTTCCCCTCAGGGCTATAACTTTTCCATTGCCCTCTGCTGTTTCTCTCCCCCTTTCTCTTCGACCATATGCTCCCCTTTCCCTTTCCCTTTTTTTTCCCCTTTTCAATTGTGGTGAAACACACAGAACATAAAGTTTACCATCCTGTTTCTAAATGTACATACAGTTCAGTGGTGTTACGTACGATCCCGTCGTGCTGCTGTTGCCAGTGTCCACCCTTTCACGGGACTCTTCATCTTACTGAAGGCCCGTACACACTAAACCACAACTCGCCATCGTTCTTGCTGTCTGTGTGCATTAGACTGCCCTGGGTACCGCCTGTAAGTGGAATCACACAATATTTGTTCTTGTATGAGGGCTTTATTTCACATAACAAAATGTCACAATGTCTATGCTGTGGCATTCTCTGGATCTCCTTTTTATGTAAGCCTGAAGAATACCCCATTGTGCGCATACCCCACATTTTGCTTACCCGTTCGTTCATCAGTAGACCCTTGGGTCGCTTCCACCTTCGGCTCTTGTGGGTATTGCTGCTGTGCACACGGGGGTCCTGCCTTTCCCTCTTGAGAGCACCCCCCTTACCTTTTGCCTATATTTAGGCTTGTCTGGGGTACCCATAGACATTGCACAGTCCCACCAGTAACACTAAGACCTAGAAAATCACCACTAAACTGTATAAGCTGTGGATCATTTCACTTCTTTTTTCTTGTCATTTTTTTTTTTCTCTTCTTAATGTTGCCTTTCTTTTCAAGGTTGCTTTTTGCATGGTAATAATACATATTTTTTAATTTGTCATTTGTTCCTGTGTCTCTATATTTCTGTTGTTGGTTTACACTTGGTTGGAACTCCAGTAGAACTCTTTGATTCTTAGGAGGAATCATACAGAAGAGCAGCCCATGTTTATTGAATGCAAGGTATTAGGCTAGGGGTGTGAGATAGCGCATAAAGTGGGGCAGGAGGGTGGGGGTGGGGAGCTGAAGTGGAGGTTGATGCTCAATTCCAAGGAACTTTTAACTTGCAAATATTCATTACTTTATTGTTTACTTTAAATAACTTAGAAATGTTGTTGTCAGATTAATGCAGTATGTCTGAGATGAATTTGCCTCTCACCCCTCATCACCGCCCCACCATTTGGCAATGACTGGAGACAGGTTTGGTTCTCATGACTGGTGGAGAGTGCGTGTTACTGGCTTCTAGTGGCTAGAGATTCTAGGCCAGAGATTACTGCCAAGCATACACAGAGCACAGGACGACCCCCAACAGCAAATTATCTGGCCCCAAATGTCACTAGTGCCAAGGTTGAGAAACCCTGCAGTAGGAAATATTACCTAATTTACTACTGATTAATCACCTAGTAATGAGCATAAAAAGACACAAATAATTTTTCTTAAGGCAAACTTCCTTATGAGAATGCAGTAACTTGAAATCAAGCTAACATTTTCTATCCTATAATTTTAATTATTTGCTAATCTGTGACATAAAATTTCAAATGCCTGAGTGGAATTTTAATATCTAAAGAAAATTTCCTAGTAAAAATTCCATCTTAAAAAACAGAACTCAGCATGCAATATATTGGCAATTAATGCCTATTTTAACAAGAGGAGAACATTAACATGAGCAATAAACTTTCTTTGAATTTGAAAGGCATTGTGTAATTGCCCCTGCGCATTTCTCTCTTGATTGCTTTATTTAGACAAGCACTTGTTTAGGTCTTAGCTCCTATACACATATTTTATGAAGTAATGCTGGAGACCCTAAAGGATGTTTCGCAGCATTGACTTAAAATATTCCAAGGATAACCCACTTGCACTGCAGATGACATTAAAAATACAAACAAAATTCATTCCCAATCTGCCCTTCCATTAAATGGAACTTTCTTCCATAAAATGGAACTTCAACAAATGGAAGGGGTTGAGAAAAATCACTTGGAGATGCGATGGCCCCGTGCTAAGTAGCCCCCCGGGCACTGGGAGGCCTGAGCCCAAGTGTGCTACCCACAGGTCTAGACCAGTCTCTGAAAGGCCAGGCAGGATAGCATGCAGTCACTGACCGGGAAGTCACCGTGGGCATGAGCCGCCGGGGCACACCTTTGCCTGCTTGCCTGCCTCAACAAGCCTCACCTAGGCTTGGGCCAAGAATAATTGCAGGGCCTGTGATAAGGTCAATCTGCCCTTTGCACACTCTTAGGGCTGAGCATCGAAAACTGTGTTCATGGTAAAAATCCCGAAATTCTTTCTTAATCACCAAGGGAAGAATCCATCTCGGCTTCGTGTTCCAATTTTCTGGCCAGATCCCAAAGGTTACCGTGAAAGTGCCCATCTCTGCACGTAGCCAGGGATTGGTTCTCAGGCATCTGAATCCATGTTTTTCTGTTCCAGGACATGGGAAGAAGGCAAGGTGCTCATCTTTGACGACTCTTTTGAGCACGAGGTGTGGCAGGACGCCGCGACTTTCCGGCTGATCTTCATTGTGGATGTGTGGCACCCAGAGCTGACACCCCAGCAGAGACAGAGCCTTCCGGCGATTTAGCATGTCGTGCAGGCTTGGGACACACTGGAGAGAGGCTGCCTTGCTGGCTCTGTCTCCTTGGGTGTAGGGGTAGAGGTTCCGAGTCTGAAGGCCCTTCATTCCCTTGACGGGCAGCTCCCAAAATTCTAAGGCTCCTCCTAGGGTTAGAAGACACTAAATGGAATATTTTGCCTTGCTGTAATTCACGTAGAAAGCGCCCTGCTGTACTTCATCCCACGACAGCACCCATCCGATGCCGTATTTCCAGTGAAGACATGAGAGCTTCTGCCTTGTCAGCCAAAGATATTTTTCCCACTTAGAAGAGGCCTGAATCAGTGTACAATGAGAATATATGTAGAAACTGTGAATGGATCACTTTAGTAATTTTTCTATGCAATTATATTTTTCTAGGGTAGCTAGGCCATGTTTTTCATCATGTACCACTACTTTTTTCTTGAGTTTAATAGTAAGCTGTGTAAATGCTTTACTTCTAGCTGCTTAATGGTGACTTCCCCCATGAACTCAGACTTCCCTCTTTTAATTATTTTTAGTAAAAGACACTCATAAAGAAGCAATTTTATTTTCCTGATCCAAAGGAGAAAGATGTAATTATGCTGATGTCTGTGAACCGTATTGCTTCCCACCCACTGAGACTGTTTGCTTTCTTATCTTCATTGAAAGCCATTGTCTTAATGTGTCTCCTCGCCATGCACATGGTAGAGATGCTGTCTTTCCAAGAGGAGCTTTTCATCCTGAAACAGGACATGGAGTCATTTTATCTTGAGTCATAAAAGTGCCACCTATAATTTTTTTTAATGCCAAGAATTAGAACGTGAAAAAAAAAAAGTAACATTTCTCAAAGTAAAAATTTTCTCTCAGGGTCAGGTAGATAGGTAGCTGCTAGGACATCTGGCTCCTTGGCCTCTTTGGCATCTGAGACAGGGCTGGAATCCAGAGTCTCTTTGCCTATTGTAGATCCCTGTGAGCGAGGAGGTCCTTACATGGATCCCCATCACAGCTTTGTAAAAATATAAAAGATGGCAGAGCAGAAGACCAAGAATCCCAGGATCTTAGTGCTGGGTTTAGGATTGCCTTCTTCTTTGAAAGAGTTTGGAAGACTCTTCCATTTCCTTGGCTTGAGAAACTTCTGCCATTTAAATATAGCTTAGAAGTAGCAGTTGTTATCCATAGTTTAGCTTTAATAATATCCACAGCATAGAAATAACAGTTGAAAAAATGGCCTTGCCTACTTATTCCAAAGACAATCAAATTATTAATTTAGAAGGGCATTAATGTATTAAATATTGCATGTTTCCAATCAAACTAGAAATGTTAGCTATATGAATGTAAGGCTATTCCTGCACCTGAATTTTAAGCCAATATGAACAAAAATGCTGAAGAAATGACACCGAGGTTACCAGATTTCATTCAGGGGTAGAAAAAAACACTTGTGCTTCCTTTCCATCTAAGGACAAAGGAGGATGCTTTCTTTATCTCTTTTAAAAAGAGTTCTTTACCATTGAAAGGTACCCTTTTTGCTTGACATTAGCTTCCAGTTAGAAGGGTTTGCAAAATATTGGTCCTGTTCCCTTTTGTTTTGCCAAAAACAATCCCACTAATATAGATGAAGAAGCATGTGAGGAAAGTCTCCAAATTAATTACCAAAGCCCAGAAGAAAAAGCAAGCTCTTGAAAAATCAAAAGGTGTTGTGTCCTTCAGTATTTATTGAACAGAAGAAATGACTGACAGAGGACAATACAATCCATTGCTCATGTAATAACATTCATGTCACTTACTGAATTTGGTTCTTGGATGTATATTGCATACACATAAAGAAATTTAAAGTATAAGTTGTCAATGTTAAACCATCATCTTACATTCATTTAATGAAATCATGGCATAGAGTAAAAACTAGCTCTTAACTTAATAATTATAATATGGTATTTAAAATCAGGTCACTACAGTAGGATTCTAAATATTGCCAATTGAAAAGCCAGAATTATTACTGTTGCAAAGTGTTGGCAATAATCGACTCCAATAGCATTTTAAATACTTGGATCCCACAACTATTTTATAAACCCAAGTCATAAAATGGATTTTCTAATTCACTTTAATTCTTTATCTCTCTTCCCTATGTCATGGAATATAAGAAAAGTGTTTCAGTCACTGCATGGGTAGAATTATCTCAATGTTACTATTTTGTTATTTGAAATGTCTACACAAAATGGGTTTTATTTATACCATGATACAATCGGTTGAGAAATATTTTTAATTCTATTTCAATTTTATTTCAAGGGTGGAATACAAAAATTACTTCTCTTATTCTCCTCTGCCAGTAGAAAAAAAATTAAAACACTAGATTCATTGAGAAAGAGATGTAATAAATGGTTAAGATTAGTAATAATATCTACTGAGGTGATTATGGCCAGTCGAATCACCTCTTTTCTCTGAACTTTGTAGCTAACCCTCCCAAATCCTGAAAACATACAATCATATTTTTCTGCCCATTATCAACTAAAATATTTTTTATTTGACATTGAGCACCAACTGGTCCTACTGATAAATGCCCATGTCATGTGGATGGCTGGGAAGATAAGAGATGCCTTAAAACACACAACTCGTTTTGGGAAACGTGGCACAACTCAGGATATCTTATCCTGTGTTATCATTTATTTAATTTCCTTTGAATGGATAGTTGGGGACTCTCCATTTCTAAGGAGAATAGACAAAGAAATAAAATGATCTTTGGCATTTTATCCCACATTCCTAATCTTCTCTTATTGTCAGTACTTGCATATTTAGCCATCGTTAAGGGTCTTCCTCCATGATTGGTACCTACCCTCTCAGCAACAGCCAGCTCCCTTCTCCACACCTTTAGCTGGTTGCGGGAGGGTGGGGGAGTTAAATGCTTTTGTAGCACTTTTCTTGCCTGTAGTGACCCAAGTGAGGCAATTTGAATGGAGCCATTAATCACTGACAAGTGTTTTCAATGAGGCCCCGCCCCCCCTCCGCAATCTCATGTTGCCTGTGGGAAGTCACATTATTAAGATGAAATAATCATATTTCAAGTTGTGTGTGTCTTCGTTTAAAGTCCGATCATGGTAATCAGCTGGTAGCCTGACAAAAGATGTGACGTCAAAATCATTCTTGCAGGATCTCAAAATAAGCAAACTCTGCAAAGAGCCAGACCTATAAGAACATGCCCTTGGGCTGAACAATTCAATGCTGGTGATGAGGTCAAAGAAAATAATTCAGTAAGAATGGAAATTCCTGGAGATACTACTGTCTTGGGGCTTTGCACTGCATTTGAGCTTGACAGTTGGGTCTGCACAGTTTCATTCTCATGTATCTACTTGGAAATGCACTTAATCTTTTTTTTTTTTTTTTTGGAAATGCACTTAATCTTAAGTCACAAAACCTGGAAAGGGTCTCTGCGGTACCTCAGAAAAATCCTGGTACTAATGCAGTGTGTGCATCAAATTTAGTTTTTATTTTTTTCAATTTATTTAATACCATAAATATGGGGGAGGAAGAATCATGTTTACATGACTGCCTTGCTTCATCTCCAGTCCCCTCACTGAAAAAAAAAAAACAAAAAGCATCTCTCAAGTCCTTGTTCAAACTTTGGCTGCTCAGACCAATGGCTGGTGACAGTTATTACTAGATGGCAGAAGTGGAGGGCCTTAGGTCAAGCGGAACGCACGTGTCTGTGTGGGTCAGTTGCTCATGTGCTTCCTGCGTGGCTGATACCACTGAAGGCTGGCGATCTGCGAGAGCATGGGGTGACTCGGGGTTCAGTCCAGAGCCAGGAGTGGCTGAGTGTTCTCATTCTCTCCCTTCTCCTCATGTTTCAGGGTCCCAGCTTCTACCACAGACTGAGATCTAATAATAGGGGAAGGAGAAAGATACAATTACAGACAATTCATGGTGGCAACAATTTTGGAATCTTGGAGAACATTCAGATTTTATGTTCCCCTTATTAATCAAAACACTCAGAATAACTATATAATTTTCCTCCTTTTGGTATCTCTCTTTTCCTTGCTTTTTTGCCTTCTACATCACATATTTGTGGAGAGAGGCATCTTAGAAACTTCTTTGCCAAGATCTCTTCTGTTGGTAAAAGCAACACATGTTCTAGCCACAATTCTGCCCCGGTGTCTAAACATTCTGTGGATCGTGAGATCAAATCAAATAAATCTTGTTGGATTTTTTTTAATGTTTCAAAATACTTTTAGAGGCTTTGTTTCTCAACGTCATAGGAAACTATCATGCATGATGTTAAGACCATGAGGTTTGGAATCAGATCGGTAAATGCAAACTCTGCCCTTTACTGGCTGAGGGACCTCGAGGGAGTTCTTAAAACTCTGGACCTTTACTCTCTCACCTGTAAAAGAGAACCATTACCTCCCTCCCACGGTTGTTGATAAGGCCTAAAACTAATAATATTCATAAAGCATTTGGCATGTAATTTTAGTTAAAATTTGTGGAGCATTCTATTATCACTGTTATTGCAATGATAGTAGTGATCTTTAGTTTCTGATATGTCCTCTCGATTGGATAATAACAGTTTCTTTTTTGGGTTTACAACGTGGCTTGAAACTGAAATTATTTTCCAGCTCATAGAGAGAAGGTTATAAGAGATATACATGTGATAAACAATAAATATTCACATACTAAAAAAAAGTATTTCAAGCCTTAGGAAAATGGTTGAATTTGATTGTTCAAATAAGCAAAATTTATATATAATGTGCAATAAAATGTTACCTCGGGAGTCTGAGTTGCCCAAACCTTCCACATTCCAAATGCCCCTTGACTGGCTTTTCTGAACCCTTGGAGTATCGCGCCTGAAAAAATGTCTTTGTGTGCCTGAGACTTTGGGCCCTGCCATATAGTTTATGCCAGCAACATGATTCATTGTGAACGCCTTTTTTGTATGTCCGGGCGTGGGGTCACACTATGACAGTTTGACTTCTCGTGGGGGCAGGTGGGGAAAGAGGAGCTGAAGACTGCATGCTGTGTGACTGACTCCTCCTCACCAACAGAAATCCTGGACCCCAAGGCGGGGGGCAGTTTCCCTGGTCGGCCACACCGATGTGTGTTGTCACACACTGCCGAGGGCATTCAGCTCCGTCAGGACAACTGCAGCTGCCCTCCACCCAATGCACCTTTCTCCTTTGCTGATTTTAATCTGTATTCTTCTGCTGTAACAAACCATAACTGAGTATAACAGCTTTTCTGGGACGTGTGAGTCCTGGCAAATTACTAATACTGGAGGAGGTCGAAAGGACTCCTGAAACAGTATATAATAACACTAATACTTGTTTTGTATGCACCTGGTACCGATGGAAGCTCTTTACATGTATTAACTTACTTCATTTTCACAACCCTAAGGAGTGGTGCTATTATGATCTCCGTTTTATAGGAGGGAAAAAAACCTAAGGGGAAAAAGCAAGTAGCCCAGGAAAGGCAACACGAATAGATCACACCACTTCTGGGCGTTACGCAGGGCTGCAGAGTTGTTTAGCTGAAATACCTAATGTTCCTTCCACCTCACTGCAAAAATAACTTTGTGCCTGAGATTCTTATCTCCATTCAGGATGTGTACGTACCATAGAACATTTAAAGAAACCAAGAAGCAAATGCATACAGTTGTCTCAGAACAGTCGATTTCTACTAGAAAAATCAATCCAGTCACACAGTCCGACTTTAGGTACCCAGCCTAACCTTTGAAAGGGAAGGGTGGGGGCGCCTGGCTGGCTCAGTCGCTTAAGCGGTCGACTCTCGATTTTGGCTCAGGTCGTGATCTCAGGGTCGTGAGATCAAGCCCCGCAGCAGGCAGACTCTGCGCTCAGCACGGAGTCTGCTTAAGATTCTCTCTCCTTCTCCCTCTGCCCCTCCCTCCCATTCCCACTCTCTGTCAAATAAATAAATAAATCTTAAAAAAATAAAAGAAAAGAAAGTGAAATGGATTCATTTACTCCTGGGACAGGGCAGAGGAAGCCCCAGCTCGGAGTCTAGCTCAGCTCTTTTACACATTTCCTATGCGTTTCCTTCTGCTTTAGGGAAGTGCATGATGTGTGTGTGTGTAGACAGGAGTGGGGTAGAGCAATAGATCTATATCAGGAACAGAAAAGCTGAAAGCCCAGGGCACCTGGGTGGCTCAGTCGGTTAAGTGTGTGCCTTCGGCTCAGGTTCTGATCTCAGGGTCCTGGCATCGAGCCCTGAGTCAGGCTCTCGGCTCAGCAGGGAGTCTGCTTCTCCCTCTCACTCCCCCTCTATGCTCGCTCTCTCTCAAATAAATAATTAAAATCGTAAAAAAAAGAAAGCCCAGAAGGCATTAAAACAAGCCTGAAGAACATCAGAGGAACACAACTGGCTGTTCAGGCCAGCTCCCTCTGGCACCTCAGACAGCTGCCTGCTTCGTCCTCAGGCCCCGGGGAGAGTGGAAGATACTGACGGGTGTCCCACTTCGGAGACCTTACGCTGCACTTCTCTTCTTTCAGGCCAGTTGGCTCTATTTTACCACATGGCCAGGGAATCCCAGCCACAGCGTGACAAGACACCTTAGTGACACATCGAGGCTGACCCAATAGGAACTATTCAGTAGGGGGCCATGCAGCCTCTTCTTGAATATATATCTGACTTGAGAACCTCACTCCTCCATGCCCCTAGAGGGGCAACTCTACTGGAAAGTTCTTCCTTACCCTGAACTCAAACCTGTCTTTTTGCAACTTCTACATACCGTTTCTGGTTCTGTCTGCTGGAGCCATCAGTGTCCGTGTAATCCACCTGGTCCACATAACCAGCCTGTAAGTGTTTATCTAGTGCCCTCGTCACCAGCTAGACCCCAAGACCTGACCTTTCACTGCCCACCGGCTTGTATGCACCGACTTTTGCCCCCTGTTTTTCCTTAAGCTCTTCTTTCCAGCTTACCTCTTACCTCAGGCACATGAAAGTGGAAACCACCCCTCCGGGGATAGCAGGTGCCCTGACAAGACCTGCAGCCCACGCAGCCCACCCAGACCAGCTTGAGCTAAACCCCCTACTGGCGTCTGCTCAGAAGGACCATGGAGTGGCCTCCAGAACTACCGACAACCACCTTTACCTCATTATCCCAAGGAGGAGCACAAGCCTCATTTACATAACATACAACATACGGATAGGCATGTTTCCTTAAGGCACATGTGCAACCCAATGCCCATCTCTACACAGGGTGACAAGGACTGCTTTTTAAATAGTCACCCCAACCCTAACTAAAAGGAACATATCCACCCTTGCTTGGGGAGTCACGACTTTGGAAGTTATTCCCTGTGATCTCCTTATCTGTTGCAGGTCAAGTTTCCTTTGTGGGACAACTTACCTGGGTGCAGTGTCTACCTGCGACTCACCAAGGAGCAAACTCACGTTGGTTCCGTGACACCCTCAACCCTCTCCCTGCCACCACTGAGGCTAACCAGATTCCTCTTTTTAGATTTGCCAAGATTTCTAAAATTACCACTGGGACGCTCTCCTGTGGCTCTTCATCAACTGGTTGCCCACAAGGTGTCACCTCAAAATAGAGTGAAATTATTGCCTCCCTTTTTTTTTTTTTCCTCTTTGTATGCTTCTGTGGAAGCATAGATAATGCGCCTAGAATTGCATTAGCCTTTCTGGCACTCATACAACATAGCTGAGGAAAATTTAGCTATATTTGCATATGCTGCTGGTAAACCATTTCTCTTCCATCTTGAAGGTGCGTGGTTGAGAATTCAATTTCTTCCTTTTAAACTTGGCTCAGATCTCCACCCTATCTCTGTTTTTTTTTTTTTGGATCTTGAAAATTGTTATCCATCCAAATTATTGTCTGTGATTTTAACGAGTATTGGATTTGTTTCCAAACTTTCCCCGCCCCATTTGGGAAGTCACTATGGAAAAAAAAAAAAAAAAATCCACAAATTGTCAAAAAACAAAAAAATTTGAATTTTCAAACAGAAATCACTTATTTAGGGTGCCTGGGTGGCTCAGATGGTTAAGCGTCTGCCTTTGGCTCAGGTCATGATCTCAGGGTCCTGGGATCGAGTCCCGCATCGGGTTCCCTGCTCAGTGCAGAGCCTGCTTCTCCCTCTCCCTCTGCCACTCCCTCTGTTTGTGCTCTTCTGTCTATCTCTCTGTCAAATAAATAAATAAAATCTTTAAAAAAAAAAGAAATCATTTATTTATACTCATTTACAGCAAGAAATATTTGAGAATGTCTCCTGATATATGCCAGGGACTGTGAGCAAGTGTTCAGGAACCTTACTTCTCTTGTGGAAATATTGCTTCAGTTACCCAATGTTAGATGCACAAACAGATGTGGGGTTACTGTGATAGACACCCAGAGGAGAGGGTGTTTGGAGGTGAGGCGTTAGCTCTAGCAGGACAGGAAGGAAGGAAAAAGCTATCATTCGCACAGCGACATCATTCACAGTCCCTGTTCGGGTGACCCTCCTTCCTTCCACTTGGGGTCAAATTTAGATCGATGTGATTTCTTTCAATACCTGTACTGACGCCAGGCACACAGAATGCAGGCTGTCTTATCTCAGTCAATACACTGTGTGTCTTGGGTGAGTGGCAGGTAACAATTGAACAATACGGAGGAGCTGAGCATGAGGAATCAAATGAAACATTTTCTTTCTTATCTGTATCTCCCCTGATTGAATAGATGACCGGAGCCTTTTTTACTTTCAGCATGACATAATTCCATTTGCCTGGTCACACGACGGACATTTGATATAAGGAACACACTGCATTGTGAAAGAGTTGAAATTTGGAAAACAGCGAATGTTGCTTTCCTTCTTAAATATCACCCTCCGGACGTTTAGCAGAGTCAAAGCACTCTGAGAAGACTGATCACAGGCTCACCAATAAAAATGTCACCACCACTTGTAAACAGAGGGCTCAGAAATGGTGCATTTAGCACATTAACCACGGAGAAGCCACTCGCCTTGTGACTTCCTTGTCCAGGTCACTCTTGGAGGTAATCTCTTCATTCAGTGACTTTGCCTCCCCCAAGAAGCTTAACCCTTCCACTGAAATAAACATTTTAGACTTTTCTCTGGGGTCCTCTTTGTGACACTGAAAGCCAGCTTGACCCCAAGGGTAGACGGGGGGGGGGGGGGGACGGGGGTGGATCTGAGCTATTGCAGCCCTGGTTATCTCAGTGGCGTAGCAGACTACCCTAACAAAGCCTGCATTCTAGCCTTGATAGCTGAGGTTTTTTTCCTGCTATTATATTCATTCTCTCCCTCCCATTCCCTCCCCCTTTCTGCCCTCTACCTTCTCCTTCACTTCTCCAATGTTTGGAACTTTCCCCACTCCACATCATCAAAGGTCTCTAGCCATGGTTGAATTTTACTGATTCTGAAAGCAATTAAATTCCAGAAAGGACAGGATGAAGATGGGAAACATTCACTATGAGCTAGTCCATTCTGCAAAGACCCATGATTGCACTGAGACTTCTGCTCTCGGTCAGAGGTTTATTTCTAAGACTTTGTTTGACTACTTTTTCTCAACAGCCATCACCAGTCTTCTCATTAATGAACTGCCATGGCCTGGCTTCGGCTTTGCAGACCCCGAATAAGCGCACAGCAACTCTGCCCTTCAACCCTAGGCATGCATCAAGAGTCATAGGAGACCAGAGATGTAAGGAGCCTCAGAGACAATTAAGTCAAACCCTCATTTAACTCAGGTCCTAAACCACTTGTTTTCCAGAGACCAACCTCATCACTTCACTGGGAAGGACTCCACAGTCCTGGTTTTACTTCTTAAAGTCAAGGATGGGCTTGGTTTTGTGGAATAGCACAGAATTGTCTAATATCCTAGTGAGCCTATATAACGACTTCTAAACAAAGAATTTTTTTTTTAATGTATCTTTAAAGAATTCTTCTAAGTAATTCTATTAAGCCTCTTTTTCTCAACTTGTAATTTCAAGTATCAAGGAAATTCCCCTGGAGAGCTCCAGCCTGGGCTTGAATGATGGCTCCACCCCTGGCTTTGTGGTCTTGGGCAGATTCCACCTCCTCATGTGTAAAATGGGAGATATGATATCATGCGCAGTGGGAGTAAAGAGGATTAGATGGGTTGAGACTTGTAAAGTGTTCAGCTAAATGTGTTCGTTCATTTTTAGCTTTTATTAGTCCACCCCTTTTGCAGATAAGAAAATTAAGGTCTGGGAATATTGGCTCTTTTATAAATTGAGCCACAAAGCATGAATTCAACTCAAAGTTCCCATAGCTTCATTGTAAAATTTACAAGAGAGAAATGTGTGTACTCATGCATCGTATAACCTAACGCTAAATGAAGAACTAGCATTTCAAAATTGATAAAGACTAACATTTTAAGAATTCAAAATCAGTGATGAGACTATTCCTCATGAATGTTAACCTTATGACCTTACCTTATGTTTTTAGAAGTAACACAGAAACTTCCACCTGATTAGCAATTATTCAGGTAGCTTTTGGTGCGGCATACTTATGGTTATTTTCAACTGCGTAAAGCAATACGAAGCTTCTTTCTACTATAATGCCTTCGATAATGGCCTTGATAAGGAGTTTAAGGAATATTTGCAAGACATATGTTCTGTTCAGCTAACAAACTTTCCATAATCAAAATCATTCTTGCAGCAACATGATCATGCTCACTGGGAACAATTAATGTTTAACTGAATCATAATCATGAATCATAAATCAGTAAACCATGTTTTTAAAAGATAAGCCTAAATATTTCTCACAGAAAGCAGCAAAGCTTTACCTTATCAAAGTGAAGAAATAAATAAACCTTCCTCGACGATGACAATACAATTTGACACATTTACTGAACTGGAAATATAAAGAAACCGATCCATGAAAAATATTCTATTACTCTTGAAGTGAACTATTTTTAGAGAGAGCTAAATATTCAGCTTAGCTCTTGCATATATGTACCATAACTCAAATTTAAATGTATAATGTATTTCTATTTAACTGTGATGGGCTTGGGCATGGCCAACTAGTCTTATAACAAGGAAGAAAGAGCCAAGAAAAACCACATGCACCTTCAGAAAGGATGGAGGCAGTTTGTGAAAATTTTTGTGAAATTAGGCTCACAAGTAAATAGGACTGGAGCAACACTGTCCCACACAGAGCCCTAACCACACGTGGCTGTGGAGGACTTGAGACTGGGCCAGTCTGAATTGAGATGGGCTATAAAGGTAACGTATAAACTGGATTTTGAAGATAGTATTTTTTTTTTAAGATTTTATTTATTTATTTGAAAGAGAGAATGAGAGCATGGGGGGCAAATGGTCAGAGGGAGAAGCAGACTCCCTGCAGAGCAGGGAGCCTGATGCGGGACTCGATCCCGGGACTCCAGGATCATGACCTGAACCGAACGCAGTCGCTTAACCAACTGAGCCACCCAGGCGCCCAAAGATAGTATTTAAAAAAACATTGTAAAGTATCTCACTAATACATTTTAAAATTACATATTGAAATCCTAATTTTTGTACATATTGGATTAAATAAAACATTATTGAAATTAATTTCACCTATTTATTTTTATAATGTGGCGATAAGACAACTTAAACAGCTTTACATGTGTGGCTCACATTATATTTCTATTGGGCAGCCTTGGTCTAGAGCGTCATTTACTCCAGCGTGCTTGTGGCTGAGCCCAGAGTAATATACTAATCCTCGTTTAGAAATGCATAACCGTCTTAAAGGGCCTCGGCAACATTATTATCTGTCATTGCCAAATCCACTGTTCTAAGCTCATTCCATGTATTAACTCATTTGACCTTCCCAATGACACACACAAAGTCCCATGTGACATGAGAGCTATTTTCTGAGTATCACTGTTGTTGCTTGAACTAGAAAGAAACTTCATTAGCTTAGACTCCATTAATTTGCTATCATTTAGATGAAGGTTCACACATACCTTTATTATATCTCTAAATAAACAAATAAAATGAAAAAAGCTTTAGAAAGGAATTTAAACCACCTAAAGAAAAAGAAATAGGTTCTTTCTGCACATGTAGCAAAATTAATATTGACTTTATGTTATGACTGCAGATGTTTTTTGCTATTCTTTATAAGGGACCCGGGAGAAGTGAGCTGGTGGAAGAGTACTAGGCTAAGGATTAAGTGCCTCTCCTCGTTATCGCGTCACTAACTTAACATTAACTCAGGGTGGGCTCTGTGGAGTACCTCACTCAGCTTCTCTGGCCCCACATTCTTCACCTATAAAATGACAATCTTGGATGAGGTAATATATTTAGCCCCAAAATTCCATGAACTCCACCAGACTGGAGTCCACCATTTGTTCTTAAAAATCATTAAATCTTTAGAGGTTAAGCTAATTGACTCAAATCGTCTAAGTACCTCTTGACCTTTGTTTTCACCTCCTTCTAGAAAAGCATAAAAATACTAAAAATGACAAGAGTTAGCCAGACATGGAATGCCTTTCCTGAAGTTAGTATGTGCCCACCAGATTTCCCTATCAAGAGTCAAAATGATTTACCTTTTGAAAATATTATTTGCATCTACAAGTTTCTAAATGTTGAATTCAAAGTGGCCACGTGCTACTTAATAGCTATTCTCCTGTGTCATTGTTCAAGTGTTTTAGTTTATTTAAAACATCTTATTGTGGGCGCCTGGGTGGCTCAGTCGGTTAAGCCGCTGCCTTTGGCTCAGGTCATGATTCCAGGGTCCTGGGATCGAGCCCCGCATCGGGCTCCCTGCTCAGAGGGGAATCTGCTCCTCCCTCCACCCCTCCCGCCTGCTGGTGATCTCTCTCTGTCTCAAATAAATAAATAAAATTTTTTAAATAAATAAATTAAATAAAATATCTTATTTCTACACATGATCTGTGCAGGGATAGTAGATTCCTGCTGCAGAGGGTAGCTGCCGTGGGACCTGTAGCCACAAAGCGTGCTCCAGGATGCACAAAAATCCCCCTCGGTACCCAGTGAATCTTGTTTGCCACATCTGAACTCTGTCTGAGAATGTTTTGAAAGCGATTTCAACACATGCTTTATTTGGATATTTTTAGAATTATCACCTCCAGGAGAGTTTCCCATCTCCACAGCTGGTTATAATTAGGGTCACCAGCACCATCATCATCATCATCAACAACCACAACCATTTATTGAACACTTACTGCTTGCCAGGTTTTGCACTAAGTAGTACTTAGCCTGCATTATCTTTGTTTAAACCTCACGATAATCTTCTGAGGTGGGTATTATTAATTCCATTTTGCAGATCAAGACACTGTGCCTTGGAGAAGTTAATTAATTTGCTCAAGATTTTCCTAGTTAGTTGTGGAACTAGAATCTGAACCCAAATATAAGTCTACGATCTCCATGCTTAACACTATGCTATACTGTATAAAAATTATCTAAAACTTAGCAAGAAACCAAAGGACATTACATATATACCAGGAACTGGTAATATTCAAGTTCTCAGAGAAGCATTTCTCCGAGAAGCACTTCTCCTATTGTTATTGACAAATCCAAAAGTCAGCACAATCATCTATTATTTATAAAAACTTGATTTCAGGAGCACCTGGGTGGCTCAGTTGTTAAGCGTCTGCCTTCGGCTCAGGTCATGATCCCAGGGTCGTGGAATTGAGCCCATCAGGTCCCTGCTCCGCGGGAAGCCTGCTTCTCCCTTTCCCTCTCCCCCTGCTTGTGTTCCCTCTCTCACTGTGTCTCTCTCCATCAGATAAATAAATAAAATCTTAAAAAAAAAAATTAAAAAAAACCTTGATTTTAGGCAAGTGAATGAAATCAGGAAAGGAAATAGAAGAACTTCATTCAGGAAAAAAAGTGTTGTAAGAATTAGAGCTTATGTGATTATATCTTTATCTATAATAACCAGCAGGATATTTAATAATACCTCAAAATTCTTTCTTCTAAATGTACAGCATTCACGCAAATAACCGGGAACACCTAGGGAGGAGTGCAGTTGGGTCAATAGGGAAAGGTGAGTAGGGTGGAGAAAGGGAGCAGCTTAGGTTTGACCGAGAACAGAGCTCAGCTGCTAGAAGATGAGCCAATCCAGGCACCTGGACATGGGGAAGCAGGGCTAGGGAGCCCAGGAAGCCCAGGAAGGCCGTGGTGGAAACTGGCAGCTGCAAATGGACATTCTGCTTAATTTATTTACAAAGGAGTTTATCACTCTTTACGAAGCTGTGCATTCCTGTTAATAGTAACTCCCAGTTTCTCAGCTGTAAAATGAGGAGAGAACATTACCATATTTTCCACAGGGCTATGAGAGATAAAAGATATAATAAAGTGCTTGGAGCTCTTTCAAGGAGAAATGATTTAAATCAGTAGGGTTTATCATTTTACTGACACTTTCCTGAGTATGATCTGAGCATGAACAACTATCACCCTGCTTGTCTGATGACAGAGATAGCCTGTGTCTGCCCACTGAAGAAAACCAAAGACTGCTAACTTAGAACATAGAGATGGAGCAGATTATTTACATTACAAAAGAATTGTAGCCTTACTGAGGAATTTACTAAAGAATTCCTAAGCAGAGTCACCCTAGGACATCGGAAGTGTGAGACTCTTAAAGTCATCACTAGTGTTGTTCTGCCCAAATCCTTCCTGGGAACCAAAGGTGTCAGGTTGAGGTCTATAGACGTCTTAGGACCCCATCTCTACCTGAACCAGTCAGCTCTCCCTGCAGTCATTCCAAATTCTGTGTGTGGGGGGGGGGGGAGGGGGCGGTTCCCAAGGTTTGAGGAATGGAATGCACCGGCTATAGGTACTTCGATGGGGATTCAGTGTTCTGAGATGGTCGCAGGAACATTAAAATCATATGTTCTTCACATGCAGATATTTCCGGAGCGGTTTTTTCCGACTCCCAATCATAACTTAAAATAGCATCACTGCAAATGGCTGCAGGTGCTTGCACCACCTGCTTCGAATGGAGTCATCTTTCATTAGAATTAGACCCGCACAAAGAGCTGCCAGTCAGTTTCAGAGCATCCCTAATTGTTCCTAATTGTTCTCCTCCCTCTGAAATTGGTGGGGCACACCCTCAAAGGAGCTCCATTGGTAGAACTAGCATATGATGTTCTGAAGCAGGTCGAGAAATACCAAAAGCTGTCAAGAACTAAGACAATGAGGATGACTCATGCTATCTGAGTTTGAAGAGGATGGCTAGAGTTCTCGATAAAAACTACCTTTCATAAAGCTATTTTTTGAGTCAAATGACAGTATGGTAATGGGTCATTTTCGATATTACTCTAGGAGCCTGAATACCAATTTTCTTTCTGAATGTCTGTATCTTCCCCACTCACAATGGGGATTGAGGACAGCACAGGACATGACAAGTGTGATGGACGTAGTTGCTTTACAACTGGCGGATTGGCAGGAATGGGGACAGATAGCCAAGACAGCTGCAATAGCTGGAGAAGGCACATGGCCCCCCCAGAAAGGTGCTTTATAAACCCTTGTGGAATGAATGAAGGAATGACACACAAATAGCAGGAGAACAGTTGTGATAAAGGAGACAGAGCATTTGACTCAGAAAGAAGAGAACTAAATTTACAACATTTTGCCACCTACTGGCTCTGTCATCCGGGCTAAGTCATTTAACCTCTGTGTACTTCAGCCACGTTATCTATAACATGGGAGTAATCATCTATTTTTATCTATTTTTAAATCTATTTTTTAAAGGTATCTACTTTTTAAAAAATCTGTATATTTTTTAATTATCAAAACCTAAAAGGCTCTGTTTTCAAGAAGGCTCAGGACAGGGACGCTTGGGTGACTCAGTCAGTTAAGCGTTTGCCTTTGGCTCAGGTCATGATCCCAGAGTCCTGGGATCGAGTCTTGAATCGGGCTCCTTGCTCAGCAGTGGGGAGTCTGCTTCTCCCTCTACCTGCAGCTCCCCCTGCTCGTGCTCTCTCTCTCTCTGACAAATAAAATTAAAAAAAAAAAAAGAAGGTGGCTCAGGACAAGTCCAGGAACGTGTGTCTCCACTCTGGCCTGTGGGAAAATAGTATAGTCTGGGGTCTTGCCACCTTTAAGCACCTTTAGCATGGTCCCCAGAGGAGCAGCACGGGCACCCCTTGGGAGCTGGTTAGACATGCAGATTCACAGGCTCACCCCAGACCTATGGAATCAGAAGCTGCATTTTAACAAGATCCTGATGCTTGGTATACATGTTCAGATTTGCAAAGCATTGCTCCAAAGCCCACAATGCAGAAACCTGCTTTCTTTCATCTACCTCAAGCGGAGCTGTAAGGATTCGTCAGGTGTGGCTCATTCAAACCAAATTCCTGATTCTGTCCTCTAGTTTCCTCGATATCTTAAAGAGTTAAATCAGTTCATGAAGTGTCTTACTTATTCCTAGAGAATAGCTCCCAGTTAAGGAATATCTGTCTCCATATCTGAAAAATTATTTGGGGGGAGGGCAGGAAAACATTTCAGACATCCAAGGTTGGGGCACTGAGGCCACCCTGCTTTGCCATTTCACATTTTGTCGCTGTCTATGTCATACAATAAATTCTTTCACAAGGTTTGAGCACATGCTATACGTTAACTGAGGAAGGAAAAAATCTCTCGCTTCAAGGTACTCACATGAAAGAGAGGGAAGTTAATATAAAAACACCTGCCTGTCACTTCTGCAGCTGTTCATACATTCCAGAGGGCATGCCAAGACTCAGGGGTCAAGTCGGAATGAGGCCTCCCCAAGCTGGGCATCGGTCTAGGCGCCGGGCCACAGGACTGACCCAGTCAGATGACCCGTGATTGCAGAAGTGGTGGGGGCTGACACGGACAACGAAGCATAAGCACATGGGAAGTTCTGGAAACAGAGAAGTGTTGGGAAGCAAATGAATCGAGTGGTGTGATGAAGAGGGCCCGGGGAAAGGGGACATGCTGCTTAGTAAGGGTGTACCTCCAGCGACATTGTGTGTCTGTAGGGGGAACCAGCTATCCCTCCTCATTTTATGCTCTACAAGGAGCAAGAATGCAGTGTTCTCTTTCTAGGACCAATCCACAGGTATTATCTCAATTCCTCCATTTTCAACACTGCAACTCGTTATTCAACTTGGAGGATGCTTTATGACTATAGTTTGCGCTACGTAATAGATTACTATGATTGAACTTGGATTATTGCTTTCCTTTGGTTCAAATGAAAGGTACTGGCTGATTTTCAAAATAACACAAAAGTCGGATTTTACAATAATGCATCCAGATCTATAGCCTGAACTGTGACTTTGGGCAAACACCAAAGACTAACCAGAGGTATAAATACCTGAGGTAAGTGAATATTGTGAAAATACTTCTAATTAATATTACCCCCTTGTTCATTCATTCATTCTTCATTCAAGATGTATGCACTGGACATTTATTTCTGGCCTGCTTCTGATTGAGGCCCTGGGAAACAAAACTGCAAACATGCTACATGCCCCACTGAGTATCCCCTTTGCAAAGCTAAACCCCCACCTGTGGTCTTGTTCCCGGTCCCTCTGGCAACCTCCAAGGTATCATTCCACCATTTATCTTCTTTCTTCTATGTCAAATGACAGGATGAGGGCTCAGGACAATGGGCTCCTGAGCATTTGTGTCAGTGACTGAATGCCTTTGCCTCCTTGCAGCCCTCCCAGGCCTACACCCATCCCTCCTAATGCACGAGGCTCCTCCCAGCTTCATTTCCCTTCTTACAAATTGAGATTACATGGTCAAGCCCTTAATCTTTCTCTTGGCCATGCACTGAACTACCTAATAAAATCCAGCAAATCCCAGCCTTGGATGGGCCCAACAATGTGGCTCCTCCATGTCAGCCTTGTCGCTGGTGAGAAATGCAGCTCACACTACCCAGCAGTATGGAGGTCAGAGGTCACTGCATCCCCATTATCACCACTCCCACCTCCCCTCCCCGTCTTAAAACTGCCTTACACCTTCTATGTTTCCCTCAAAGCAAATTCAAGTCCTCCCCAATTTTCCACACACTTCAGTTCATGCAGTTCTGTGTCACCTTACCCAAACCACCTCCTGCACACCACCTTGATCTCTTTGGTAGGACTTGCCTACTTCCTGGGGAAAATAGTAGCCAACAGACCCATGCGAGCTGAGCTCCCCTAGCTTCAGGCCTCCACATTCAGTTGTCTGGTTACTGCTGAGGGATCCTCTTTAACAGCGAGAGACAGAAACCTCCTCCAGTCAGGTTCTGGGTCCTAAGCCGTCTCACCTGCTTGGTGTTACTAATTATGTTCCTATGTCTTCAAGTTCTCCCTCTTGACAGGATCTGTGCTATTAGCCTTGAAATATCCTCCCCTCCCCATTGTCAATAAAAGAGGAAGAAGAGGATGAAGAGAAGAGGAAGGCAATGATGAAGAAGAAAATAAAAACAAAACAAAAGCTATAGTAAAAACACTCATATGCTTCTCCAGATACAAATATCTCCTCTACCTTCACAGCCAACTTTACACAATAATTGCTTCTTTTTTTTAAGATTTATTTATTTGAGCGAGAGAGAGGAGCGGGGACAGAGGGAGAGAGAGAGAAGGTCTTAAGCAGACTCCACACTGAGCGCGTAGCCCCACGTGGGGCTCAATCTCATGACCCTGAGATCACGACATGAGCCGAAACCAAGCGTCAGATGCTTAACTGACTGGACCACCCAGGCGGCCCTGCAATAATTGTTTCTATTCTCTGTCTCCAATTCTCACCTCCCCTCTGCTTCTGAGGTTGCTGCAATCTCACCTCCACCTATGTGACTCCACTATAGCTCTTGCTAAGGCTACCAATGTGACCTTTAAGTTATTAGGCCCAATGGACACCTTCCAATCTTCATCTTACTTGGTATCTAGCCCAGTCAATTGAGTTGACCACTCTACCTTTCTTGAAACTTCCCTCTATCCCCGTGGCTCTGGGGCCACCATACATCTGGTTTACCTCCTACCACTTTATATGCTCACTCTGGACTTCGCCTTCACTCCTATGGCATGCATTCCTTTCTTTATGCTTATGAGCCCTTAATTTATGTTCATTCCAGAATCCTTTTCTGAGCTTTAGAACTATCCATGCAATGGCCTATGTGACTACTCTAACTGGATATCACATAAGTCTTCACACCAACCATGTCCAAACCTGAACCCATAAATCTTCTCCCCCAGTCAGCACCTCCTCCAGAATTGCCCCTCTTGACAAATGGGACTGCTCTCCTTCCAGGTACATGTGCCAGGGACCTCCAGTTGTTCCTGAAACCTCTTTTATGTATTCCCCACAACCACTAGATTGTTAAGTCTTATTTTACCCATCAAATGTTTTGAGTCTGTCTTCTCTCTGCCCCCATTCCACCACCATAATCTGAGTTTCCATCATCTCTTGCTTTCACTGTCTCAGGAGCCCCAGATGGTCTCCCCCACTCTTACTTTCTCCCACTTCAGCTCAATTTTCTCACAATAGACAGAGTGAGATTTTTAATAAACCCAATATATTCATATCACTTTCTTGCTTAAGATCTTTCTATGACTCTCCACTGCTCATAAGTCCAAGTCAAAACCTATGTGACCCTGCACAGCAGGCCCCTGTGTACCTCCCCAGCCATTCTTCCCCTTATTTTCTGATCTTCAACCTCTGTGATGTTTTTTAGTTAGTTTGTTTATTTTTTAAATTCTGTATTTCAGGGGTGCCTGGGTTGCTCAGTCAGTTAAGCGTTTGCCTTCGGCTCAGGTCATGATCTCAGGGTCCTGGGATTGAGCCCCACATTGGGCTCTCCACTCTGCGGTGAGTCTGCTTCTCCCTCTCCCTCTGTGATCCTCTCACTTTCACTGTCTCTCAAATAAGTAAATAAATAAATCTAAAATCTTTCAAAAATAAAAACAAATAAATCTTTTAAATCTTTTAAAAATAAAAAAAAGAAATTCTGTATTTCATTGCATCTGAGGGGTCATCAATTATAGAACATGTCCTGATTTCAGAAATTTCTAATGTAAGAAAAAAACCATCTTATAATTGTTAGAACACTGTAGTTCCTGCATGTGGCCCTGCCCCTTCCAAATGCAAGGTTTCTGCTCCCACATCACTCCTTCTTTTGCCTGGGGAACTCTTCTTCTCATCCTTCAAGTCTCAGCTTCTGTGTGAGCTCCTCAGGGAAGCCCTTTCGGACCACCACGATGGTCCCACCACAGGTTGGGACTCCCATTATGCACCCTCATGGTGCACTGGAATTTTACAGAGCACTTGTCACGGTGATAATGAAACAGGCTTTTGTATAGTAATGTGTTTAAAGTCTTTTTCCCTTAACAGATTATAGACTCAGAGCAGGAGGTAATTATGCTATCATCAGCAGCTAAGACTTACCCTTGCTTCATGTAATCCTCACAGCGCCACAATAAGGTACATCTATGACTACCCCCCTCCCTTAGAGATCGGGAAACAAAGCCATAGAGAGATAGCTGCTCAGGTCACCTGACTACTAATTTGAACCCCTAGAATCTGATTTTAGATTCCGGTCCCTTAACTTTTATCCTATACTATATCTACTATATCTTGTAGGCACTTGGTAAATATTTGTTGAATGAATAAAGTCTTCAAAAAGTTAAATATTATAAATATTGTTAATAGAATTCTAGAAACTAGGGGAAATAAAATGAATGAGTCGGTTTTTGATAAACTCAGACACAATTTTAAATTCTAATCAAACATTGATCACAAAGACCATGTCACTGTCTTATTCTATTATGGATGGTTGGCAACAATTTCCTCATCACTCTACAAAGTACCCTACTCCTAACAGCATTTACTGTCATATATTTCCTTCCTTCCTTCCTTCCTTCCTTCCCTCCTGTAGTTTTTGCCTTCCTTCTTTTTTATTTCCCTTCTTCTTTTTTCTCCCCCACTCTCTCCTTTTCCCCTTCCTTGCTTCCTCACAAAATACACACTGAGCATTTATGACATACTAGGGAATATATAACGCACAGGATATATATTGGTGAATGAAAGAGCACAATCTCTGCCCTCAGAGAGTATATAATGTACATAGAAGGGATATTTCATATGTAAGTAAAACCAACAAATATGTGATTATGGAATTGTGATCCCTGTTAAGAAGGAAACAGTTCAGCAATAGAGATTAGCAGGATGGGAAGGGCAGGACGCATGGGAATAGGGAGGGTGAAGAACTCCTTTCAGGGGAGTAATTGGAGAAGCCAGGCCTGATGAAGGAGGAGTTGGCCATTGGTGAGGGGAAGAGCATCCCAGGGCAGGGGAGGCTCAGGAGCAGGATGAAGCCTGGCACACTGAATTGGGAGCAGGAAGCCAGGGTGGCCAGGCCTGCGATAAGGAAGAGCAGCCTTCATCTGACGCAGAAGACCAAAGGGAGGTCAGGCCAAAGAGTGGCATCATTACCGTTTTTAAAGATTACACTCAAGACTAGATGGATAACAATTTAAATGAGAGGGATGGAGAAGAGGGAGAAGATTAACAAAGACCAAGAGAGGGCAGACAAAGACTGCCTGGACGGTAAGTGGGAAACCAGGGCTGTATGAAGGTGAGGTGGAGGCGGAGGGGGTTCTGTGTTGCTAATTCCTTCCTCTCCTTGGTCTTGCCTCCCATTCCCTGCATTCACTGTGCCTGGCTGTCCTCTGGGTGCAGGGCTCCAAGGGTACAGAAGGCCCAATACTGGCTCCCTGCATAAATTAAGGCAAAGAAGAGGGAAATAACCAACAGCAGTCTGACTTCTAACCAGGGATTCAAGACATGTGCCTCTAAGCCCTTACCACTAATTGTTGCTTGCCTCTCTATTAGGGAGTTGGGAATTTTCATTGTTAGCGGGAAACTTCCATTGGGAAAGAAATCAAAACCCTGAACAAAATGGAAATCCTATGAATAAGGCTGGGGAAGAAAGGAAGCTACTACTTATTGTCCTGCTCCTCTGCAGTGCTTTGCAGACTTCCCCCAATGCTGGCATTGGACCCTGACAGCAACCCCCGGACGTTAGAGCCGCTTTATACTTGAGGAAGCCAAGACTTGGTGCAGTTATGTGACTTACCCAAGGTCACATAACTAGAAAAATCAGAGGAAGAAAGCGATCAGAACCCACATCTACTCTGATAAGGGAAGATTGAGAAAAAAGGACAGATAGAGAGGCAAAGAAAAGTGCAACCACGAAAGTCACAGAGTCACAAAGCTGAAGCAAGCAGACCATAATTAGGATGCGGGGCCGCATGCGTGCCCCCCTGATGCCCATCTTGGAGAGCAGTGGAGCAACGTGAAACGGGGCTCCCTGGGGCAGATCACCACAATAACAGGAACACAACCGCCACATCTGAAGGGGGACCATGGCGGAGTTTCCAATGAGAGGCTAGAAGCTCAAAAATGCCCTTCTGTGGCCTCAACATAGAAACTCAAACACTGTAGTTTGGACACCGTAAGCCCAAATGATATGTACAACAAGGTTTCCCTTAGGTTTCTAAACAGGCACTGCAGTTCTGTATGCAAGCAGCACATTGGTTTTAGGAACAACAATGCAAAGAGATTTTGATCACGTGTTGTGCCAAATATTTGTTTTCATCCGTATGATCACCAAAGCTTATAAGCGAGATTCATTGCTGGCTATTGGATGTTGGGCACAAACAGCATCAGCTTTATTGGAATCGGGCAAAATGTTTGTTTACCAATAGCAATATGTTCACAAGAAAGAAACGTTCTTTGTTTTTCTTAACCAGACTATATCTCCCTTTCCAACTAGCCGCATCTGACCATGGTGCTCCGATAAACAGGAAGTCATCTCAAGAACATACATCGTGAACAACCAAATGGTTTGCACTTGGAACTACACGGTCATTTAAACCACATCTGTTTGTTTCCCTTGAAATCCAGGAGCTTCGAAGTCTTTATCTCTTAATTTTTCATGTCATTCTTTAAAAAAGAAGAGAAAACATGGCCCTGAACACAACAGTTTATGCAGCCCCATTCATTCTCTTATTGACCAAATTCATTTTATAGATTTTCTTTCACTCAGATATTACATGGCTATATAGGGTGTGCTTGCAAGGAGATGCCCCCCTTCAATTCTGCCACAGAGAAGAAAGCTGTAGAAAAGCAGGAGATCCATCTCAGCCAGACGCACGAGCAGTGAGGAGACTATGCAGCTATTTTTCTTGGTTCCTTAAGAAATGTTAACCAATTCTTGGGAGCATCCTTGAAACACACCAGTATCCAATAACCGACATAAAATGCTGGGCATTCTCGGCTTACCCGAGGGGTCTTTGCTTCTGGGAGTGGTGACGTCTCAGACATTAGCTGGCTAAGTAGGAGTGAGGGACACCCCAAAATTAAGAAGTTCAATCTTGTTTGAACTGGAAACAAGTCACGAGCCAACTTAGAGGGCAGTAGAGACTGTGGGTCATTCATTAAGAAATGATGCATTATGTGATTTTATTGAACGTAACATCCATATGGAACATCTGTTCCTGGGCCACACAGTAAAACGGACCCTTTTTGCCCTGATTGCTTGGAAGACAAGGGTCCTCCTGTTCCACACTGCCACCCCTCATTCTTTTCCTATGGGTTGTATTTCATGATGATGTATGACTTCTGCCGGAAATGAGTAGTTATCCAGCAAATGCATACATTCACCCTATAAAAAGAGGACTGCATGCTGGAAGATCGCCAAGGTCATAGCCAATTCTACTGACAGCTGAAAACAGTTAAACTGACTTTTACCACCCAGGCAGGGGCCAAAATTTCCTTCTGGCTCAGAAATCTGAACTCAACCCAGGCATTCCCCCAGCTTCTCCCCTTCCCCCAAATCGGATGGCTCATAATGTCTCTATGACATCTTCCTCACTTCTTCTAGGAAGGGTGTTTAGGAAACATAAAGATAGAGGCATTTGGTCAAAAGGATCAGAAGTAATTCTACCACACAGGGCAGCTTGCCAAGACCCCAAAGCACTGGCCCCTCTGATTGCCCAGCATATAGTATCGACCAGGGTGGATCGTTTCTCTGAAAGTTGGGGGCCATTCTTCACTGGTGCAAGCGGAGATGTCGCTTGGTTTTCTAAGGGTTCCTCCTCTATAAATACTTGTCTGGATCTCTGATAAGTGCTGAAGTTTTAATAAATAAATAAAACAGGAGTTATTGCACATACTTAGCCAAACCTTGTCTACGATCAGGCTACACCAAAAACTAAGGCAGGCATTTCTGGCAATTTCAAGAATTGACAGTTTTGACTCTATGAATGTTATTATCACATAGCTAAAAAACAAAACCCAAAAGCCTGAAGACAAACATCTTTAGATGTAAATACATAGTGAAGGCACCTGAATCATCACCGTGTCGGGCCAACTTAGAAAGCTGGTGCAGAATTAATAACCAAACTGTTAGGATAGTGCTCATGTGCGTGAGGGGAGCAATGTTGCTACTTTTTGCACTGAAGAGCTATGCTGACACTGGTCTTTTGATTCCCTGAAAGACAGGGGCCCGTGGCCAGCACAGAGGAGGCTCTCAGTAAATATCTCTTGGAGAGACAGGGCCACGGTGGGTGTGGCCATTGCTCCCCGCCCCGGACTCAGCAAGTTAAAACACTCTCTGTGCATCCACTCTGGCTCTGCTTTTCCTCCAAGTGGCTCCACTGGGCCCGGGTGGTTGGGTGTAGTGATAACTCCGCGCAGCTCACCTGCTGCTCAAGGGAAGTAAAATATGTTATTCTGCTTTGGTAATTTCTGAGCTGCTGCTTCTTTTTCTTCTTTTTCAATATTTTATTTGTTTATTTGAGAAAGAGAGGGCATGAGCAGGGGGGAGAGGGAGAAGCAGACTCCCCACTGACCTGGGAGCCTGACGTGGGGCTTGATCCCAGGACACCAAGACAATGACATGGGCCGAAGGCAGATGCTTAACCAACTGAACCAAACAAGTACCCCTAATTTCTGGGCTTCTGAGAAGGAGCCATGGTTCCACTAACATCAGATTTGGAGTTTCTCTTTCAGTGCTGAGACATGAATCTCTTTTGGGAAATTCATGAGCCAACAAGACCACCTTGTACCTTAGATAAAATAATACTCCCTTTCCTTGTGTGGCAGACTGAGCCCAGATCAAAACAGATAGGTACACCTGAGCCCATGGGTGGTGACCTCCAGGAAACAATGAGAATGAAAATTGTCAGCCAAGGTTCAGACCAGTTGGGTCTCCATGAACTTAAATCGGCTTCCTGATTTTCCATGTTGAACGCTGGCATGGTGTTTACCTACTCTGGTCTCTGGGAGACAAGTGCACAGAAAGATTCCTATGATAAAATATCTTTGGCGATACAGATTTTTACCCTGCAAGGCTTCTCAGGACCTTGACTATGATAATTAGAAGAAAAGTATTTTTTTTTAATCTAAGCACTAGTAAAAAAAAAAAAGGGAGGGGCATGTCTGTGCACCATTTACTTACACTTTTCAAGCTACAGAATATTAAATATGTATGGAACATCTACCATGTGCAAGACACTATGCTTCTAGAAGAAGCTAGCTGGATGGCTGTATAGAAAACCCCCAGACCAAAAGCCAGGAGGCTTGAGCCTTAGTCCCAGCGACTTCACATAAGCAGTAAAGGGCAAGGGGATGAGCAGGTATTTTTACATTATTGTTTATAAGCCACAAAACTTAACAGAATTTACCATCTAGGAGACTAAAATTTAAATTAAGTAGTAAGTAACTTGGTTTTTATTAAAATTAAAGATCTTAGGCTCATTCTATGAAATAATACTGATTACATTATGGCAACATGAGCTTGTCATTACTTAATAAATGCAATGTTCTCTCAAGAACTTATGTATATACCACATGGGGGGCAAAAGAAGAGGTCCTTGGTAGCAGAAAGGCTGATGATGCTTAGGTAAACTTTAAGACCCTCCTCTGGTTCTAAAATTTCCTAAATCCTGATAATAAGGGGAATAATAAAATGCACGTTTATATATAATTTTAGTATTTTATATACAATTTTCATGGAGGACGTTTATCCTGCAAACAGAAGCTGCCGTGGTACAGCCAGAGGAACTCACTCAAGATCAACTCAAGAGAGGATGGTGTAAGATATAAGCTATCTCTCCCTGGCTGCCCTGGCAGAGACCACCTGCCTTTTGGCTCTGGGGCGGCGGGGGGGAAGAGGGGACACTGTTTTGATCTGGTCCCTTTCCCTTTCTATGCCAATCCTGTGTGGTTCAGAACAGCACCCGGCCCCACCACCAGGGCAACCACACGCCCCAGGCTCGGAAAATCAGCTTCCCCCCTGCTGGCCGAAGTGGTGGCTTCACTCGGCAGAGAGCCTGGCTTCTCAGAGCGCTCCCTCTTACTTTTACCCAGAAACGCCAGGAAAGTTTTCTATGTCTTTGAGATCATCAACTCCATGGTGGATAGATAGCAGCCCTGACGACAAAGCTTAGTAGAGACCAACAGAGTAAGGAGGTAAGGCGTTCTGGGCCACCTGTGTCACCTCCCAGGCTGCAGGGGCCGGGTCACACCTGTGCTTCTTGAGGTCGGGGTCTGAGCAGCATTCTTCCAAACCACCTGATCTGCAGAGCAATCTGCACTTGGACAGCTCCAGCTCTGGGGGAAGACCCCAGTTCCTTACTTGGAATCCAGGTCTTGGGATAAAATGTGCATGAGGTTTATTACCAGTAATCTTTAAAAAAAAACTATATATGTGTGTATGTATATGTATCTGTATATATTTCAATATATATACATATTTATATATATATATATACACACAATATAGAGTATATATATGTCTGAGTACATGAACACATTTATAATATATACAAATAGGTGTTTTTTAAGTAGAACTTCTCTAAAAATGACTAATCGTCCTCCAGGAGTTCAAGAGAGTGTGTTTCTCTGTGTCTGTGTATAGCCTTTTAAATAATATCGATAGCCATTTAGAGATTAAGTCTAGAACCAGAAAGCAATTAATAAGCAGTAATTAATAAGCCTAATAATTGAAAGAGATATCACAAAATCTATGCACTGATGAAAAGACCATGCCCTTGCTTCATGAAGCAGAAACATCAGGCTGCTGGGTCCCGACCTCAAGCCACCCCCTCCTCCTTCTTAGGTGACAAAAAGTCCCTCTGGTTTGGGCATATCTGCCCATGTGAATCAGGGGTGCACTCCTGCCTGAGACGGCTTCATCATGTGGGACCCAGGGGTAGGAGCCTGGGTCACGGACCCCACCCATGAGCTACTGGAACACGCAATTCTGTAGTCACCTCACTCTGTGACGTCTCGTTATGTGAAACAATCAATTGTCCATATCGTTTGAAGCAGTCCAGTTGGAGTTTTATCTTATTTGCAGCCCAAATCATCATAACCATTACGGAGCCTATTTACTGTTATTTGTTGGACAGTTTTATTAAGTTGGGCTACCTACTTTTCAAGCTGAAAACAAGTCCAGCAGTAAATTAGATAGAGGGAAACAGAGTGCTTCTGACATACCTAGTTTCGGGAACAGAAAGTGACGACTGACGGCCCGGAAGCAAGGAAATAGAGTAAATTGTAAAATAAAAAACAGGAACAGGAAGGTAAAAATACAACACTCGGGGTCATTTAGCAGTGGAGTAGAGAATGCTACACACTCAAAAGCCCATAAATCATCATTTTATTAAAGAAAAGATCAATATTGAAATAATCTGTTTAGAAAATTTTCCATCTAAACGAATATTTTTTAAAAAGATTTATTTATTTATTTGACAGAGAGAGAGGGAGGGCATGAGCAGGGGAGAGAGGCAGGGGGAGAGGGAGAAGCAGGCTCCCCGCTGAGCAGGGAGCCCGATGCAGGGCTCGATCCCAGGATCCTGGGATCATGATCTGAGCCAAAGGCAGACTCTTAACCGACTGAGCCATCCAGGTGCTAAACTAATAATTTTTTTTAAGTTTTTCTGCTTAAGGGTTGAATCAAATTTATCTGGAAGAAGAAAAGAGCTTGTTAGGCCCACTAATCCACTGAAAATTTTATACATCTTGGATTTTACTCTACACATGCCAGAGAGCATTGTTCTGAGCCACTTGGAACTCAGAGGCCACATTATAAATAGTGACTAGGTTCCAAAGACAGTCCACAAAAGTCCATTTGACTCTAAATGGACCTGAAGACTGGTGGGAATTATGGTGGGAGGGATTGGGACTCTGGGCAGTGTCTACCCATTGGAGTTGGAACGGTATCCCACAGGACAGACCCAGGTCATCTGGCTCAGACCAAGGAGGTACTTCCTGAAGCCATGCTACAGGGCACACACTGCCCTGTTAGCTGCCTGCCCATTTCTGGACAATGCACACTAAGGCTAGCTGACAGCCTGGGCTGGAGGACAGGCACCACATCAGGTGGGAAGCTGGAAGAGATGACCTTTAAGATCTCCAATTCTGTTTTCCATTTCCCCATGTCCCTATGGGTTCTGAAGGCTCAGAGATGCTATGAATGGTGACTGTTCTGTCCCTGTAATTTTCTCAGTCACCACAGACGTCCATCAGTGAAGCACCTGACAACAGGCACAGTCCCACAGCTGGGGTGGTCCCTCCTTGCTGCATCACTGCTGGTACCAATCTCCTCACGGCCCATCCTGCTGCTGCCTAAAATCCCCAAGAAATGGGGTGCACCTGGGTGGCACACTCAGTTAAGCGGCCCACTCTTGGTTTCGGCTCAGGTCACGATCTCAGGGTCGTGAGATGGAGCCCTGCATCGGGCTCCGCGCGGAGCACAGAATCTGCTTGAGTTTCTCTCTCCCTCTGCCCCTCCCCCGCTAAAATAAATAAATAAGTAAAATCCTCAAGCAACGGCCCAAGGACGCCACCGCCAATGAAAGCAAGAATGAGCAGGATACCTTGATGGCCTTGGTAAGGTAATGAGAGGTACACAATTACTAGTTTCTCTGGCATAGTCTTGGATTTTGACTTCAATATCTTACCTTTTCCAAAACCTGCCTTTGTCCAAGAAGACTTCTCTAAGAGTCTTCCTGGTTGACATTAGCGATGTTTCCTTAGAACATTGCAGCAGCTTCTTACACCTCCTTTATAGTACCTCTTTGATTCTGCACTATATTAGAGTTATTTGTGGGAAAATCTTATCTCCCTTAGTAGGTTGTAAGATCCTATAAGTCAGGATCCATGAAAGCCAGGAGAAATCAACTCTGAGTAATTGGACAACTGTACCAAGGGTGGGTTTTGTAGGTAGCAGCTCAGTCAACATTAATTCATTCATATGCAGCAAGCATGTATAGGGTGTCTGTTGTGTGTCTACATTGAGTTTGATTCTTGAGGAGGGTGTAAAGCAAATAAATGTTATTCGAAGACTTTAGCCTCCAGAACCCGCCATCTCATAATGGAGGCTATCACCTCCTCTGATCCTCAATGTCAACTCAGAGGCAGAACTTGGAGTCAGGACATGTCTAGTCACCCAAAAGAGATGTAAGTCTGTAACTGATCATCTGGAGAAAAAGTGGCAAATTCCTACTTTATGCCACTGGACTTTGGACATTCCAACAAATATGAGGGTATGATGACTATATCTAAGTCTCTAGAGATAAGGTAGGGACAAACCACAGGAAGGGTCATTGTTCCTGCCTGTGGAGGGATTGGAGAGAGAAGACTGGCACTAGAGGTGAGGCTAGAAAGTATGAGGAAAAGCAGACAGTGTGCCATATCTTATAGAGGACAGGAATGCAGGGTGTGGAGCCAGGCTGCCCAACTCTGAAACCCAGCTTGGCCATTTACTAGCTGTGTGACCTTGAGCAGTTGCTTAACCTCTCTGTGTCTCAGTTTCCTCACTTGCGAACTAGGAATAATCATCAAACCTTTCTCATACAGTTACGGTGAGGATTTAGAGAGTTAATGTGGGTATGGGCTCAGAGCAGTGTCAGTAATGTGAGTTGTTACATTATCATTACTGTGCTGGAGCCTGGACTGAGAGCGGGTCAGAACCTGGGTGGGACGATCGTCAGGCCCTTTACTGTAGAGATACAAAGCCAGGCTCTCAACCCTGTGACCAACACTTCCCAGAGAATGTCGGCTGTTAACCTGGGGAATAAATGAATTTCCAGATTGCTCCAGTCTCAGCAGAGAGGCTTTACCAGACACGTGAACGCGATATTCCCAACTGAGCAGGAAATGTGGAGATCCTCCTCCTGGACACTCTCTTGCTTCAGGACATCAGTGTAAGCCCAGTTATCCATAGGAGACTCTAACAGTGACACTCTTCCTTCCCCAAATACCTCTACAGTATAGCAATCTTCATTGTTTCAGTATTAGCTACGGCCCTCATCCACCTTCTGATGGCTTTTAGCCTGCATTTCCCTGCGAATTCCATGACCCTCATAAAACCCAGAACTCATTTCTCTGCTCAACTATGTCTGGCGAGGAGAAAACAAAAATGACATAGAACGGTCCTGCCATCAGGATGATGATTAGAATTAAAGTCTGATAATATCAAGTACTTTTCAAGAGTCTGGGGAAGACATTCTCACACATGCTGGTGGGAGTATCCATCTGAACGGTCATTTTGGAGGGCCACTTGGCAGTGTGGGCTAAATTTAAAATGCACAGACTCTCTGACACAGTGACTACAAGCTCCAAGTTTACCTGAGGAACTTCCTGTGAGAACAGAGGAGGCATATCAAGGACTTACACCGAGTCTTTTCATTCGAAATAGAGAAAGAACTCAGAAATAAGCTAAATACCCATCAAGACAGAAACGGCTAAACTGTGACATATTCATCCACTGGAATACCATGCAGCATTAAAAGCATGAGATGTGTCTAGATTCCCTGGCATAGAAGGATGTACATAATAATATGTTACTGGGATAAACTGTGCCCTGGCCCCCCCAAATTCATATGTTGAAGCCCCAACCCCCAGTGCCTCCGAAGGTGACTCTATTTGAAGATAGAGACTTCAAAGGAGGTAATTAGGGTAAAAGAGTCTTTAGGGTAAGTCCTAATCCAACATGACTGGTATTGTAGAAAGGGATTAGGACACAGACACACAGAGGGAAGTCTATGTGAGGACACAGGGAGAAGGCAAGCATCTACAAGCCAAGGAGAGAGGTCTCATAAGATACCAACCCTGCCAACACCTTGATCTTGGACTTCTAGCCTCCAGAATTGTGAGAAAACACATTTCTGTTGTCTAAACCGCCCAGTCTGTGGTACATGGTTGCAGTAGCCCTAGCAAACTAATATACAATATTTGATATTTTCTGTGGGTGTGGATAGATGCATGTAATATATGGAAAATGGAATAGAAGAGTCCACCTTAGTCTCATAACAGTGGTTACCTTTGGGAGGAATTGGGTTTGAAATTGGGGGATTATAGCCTTAAAAATAAGGTTTTAATTTTTACAATGAGAAAGCACTCATCTATTATTTGTACATCGATTTTAAAAATCCCTCTTTCATGGCACTCTATTAAATTCAGTATACAATATACTTCACCACCCAGATGCAACAATCTTTAGAACTTCATTCCACGTCCACTCCCCACCCACACCCCTCATGCACCTGTTGGCCACACCAGAATATCCCCATCCCTCTGATGCCTCCATGCCTCTATGCCTCCGTCTATCCCCTCTGCCTAGAATGCCTTCTCCTCCTTTTTAAGCCTGGGTTGCTGATTCTCATCCTTCAGAGCCTAGCTCCAGTGTCACCCGCTTTATAAACAAGTTGACAAAAGTCTTACTGGACAGATTTTCCTGGGCCACGTTTCTCTGTTCTTTTGATGTCTTATTCATATGCGTGTTCCCAGTGCCCATCAGTGTCTATAGGCAATTAAATGCTCAGTAAATGGTTCTAAATGCATGGATGATAGGAATGCTTTCTGGCAGGTTGCTTTTTCAATCCAGGTCATCTCAAAGGCCCAACATTTCATTCTCTGTGTGTTAACTCAGGCTCCCTAGAGACGAGCACTGTAATTGTGACATGAGCAAGGTCCAGCCTTTAACTGTTTCCTTAATACAACAAGGACAACTCGATTTCTGGGCCAGCCAAGCCCCATTTGCTTTCAATTCTAGTGAAATCAGCTGAGAATGTATTGCATTTTATTTTATTCAAGTTCTGTGCCCATAAAGGTCTTCAATTACTTAACCCGCAATAGGCCCAAATCAAAAATGCTTATTCACCTCTGACTGGGAGGCTCTGATAATGCAGTTCTTACCTCTTCATCGGCTTGGGGGAGCATTCTCTCTCCAGATTGGATGATGTGTGTTTCACGTGCATTGCATTGTAGGAAGTGTGAGTATAGTCATTTTCATCACTGTAGTCTGGACCAAGTAACGTCCGGGCCCAAGTTCCCATGTCATAAGGAGGAAGGGTTCCTCCAAATTCAGAGGGCAAAAATTCGGGGTGGATTAGCTGGTGAAGGCTGTTTAAGTTGTTTCCATGCAGGAAAATCTGGAAAGGAAAAAAATAATTATCAACAAAAAATCCAAAACATATGAGCAACTATTTAGCTTAATACACAATTTAGCAATGACAAATTGGATGCGCTGCTGGTGATCATGGTGTTTAAAGAGGCATTCAATTTTGTGTCTGCAGCATAATCTTCATAAAATGTTAATTTATTGCTCAGAAAAGGGGATGAACTAATAGTCCTTAAAAAATGAAGTTTATGAACAAATTGGGTATTATTTGGCCGTGGCCCAAATTTACACATACAGTAATCTCTTAACTATCCCTGCTGTTAAAAAGGGTAGCAATGCAGACCATGCAAACCCCCAATCATGCTTCCCGTGCATCCCCACATTGTTCTGTTCCTCCTGCCCCCTCAAGGGCTTTCTGCCCTCTGTACCCTCTCCGTCCCCCCATCCTTTTCAGGCCTTTGCCAAGCGGTAGCCTCTTCCTCAGTCTGTCCCAGAGACACCTGCGCACTCTGGTTCTCCTCCCTGCTGCCCCCAATTAACTATTATTTGCTGATTTCTATTTTTTCTGATTTGTTCATTTATGTCTTGCTTGCCCACAGGAAGAAAAGAATACTCAGGAAAAGGGATGGTGTTTTCTTACTCTTTTAATATATTCCCAGATCCCAGGGTGATGTGGGCACAAGGTAAAAACTTCATCCATTAGTCAGTGGAACTGAAAACTGTGGCCTGAGAACTTACGGATATTTTTACAGCCATCTTCCATTTATGTCGGGACTGAGGACTAACACCCAAATAAGTTTGCATCATCTAAACATGTAATGAATGGTGATGGAAACTGGCCAAACAGGGGAGAAAACATCCCCAAATTTCAATTATTTTCAGACAAATCCACAAAGTGGTTAAGCCATAAGTCAAGAATGACCATTTCCTACAGTTTAGGAATTGACTTCTGAAAGTCTATTTAAAGTCCATCTGTAGAATGATATCAGTTCTCACACTTCGCGTTGCAAGCTCAACACACATCAGTTATATCCAAGTGTAGGACCACCGATAATACACACACAGGTGTACACACACACCACAGTTACCATTATGCAATGTAAATGTGACTTTTAAAATACTTAAAAATAGGGGCGCCTGAGTGGCTCAATTGGTTAAGCATCTGCCTTCGGCTCAGGTCATGGTTCCAGGGTCCTGGGATCGAGCCCCGCATCAGGCTCCCTGCTCAGCAGGAAGCCTGCTTCTCCCTCTTTGCCCCTCCCCCGCCACTCGTGCTTGCTCTCGCTCTCAAATAAATAAATAAAATCTTTAAAAAATAAAAATAAAATAAAATACTTAAATATAGCATAATATACCATAAAATTATTATCAATTATGTTATATACTATAGACTATATTATAATATACTATGTAATAGAGGCATATGCTTGCTACATTGTTCCGTTGTATTGATTTTAACTTATGATGTAATGGCATCATTTAAAAAGGAAAGGAACAAGAAGCTAAGTGCTAACATTCCTCAGAAGAATACTGTAGCACTTCAGAAAACTATGTAAATTTTCTGACATTGGATCTCAATTTTAATAAGAATTATTGCTTTTGAAGAAATTCATGTGTTCTGGCCTTTGCAAAACACCTCTTAGGAGGAACTATAGTGTTTGAAGCATGGACAAGCTAGAGATAAATATTAGCCCTGGTATTTAGAGCAAACATTTGTACCTACCCACCCAATACCTCCAGTTCTTTTTTTTCATTTTTTGTACTATCAATTTTATTTGTGATACTCACTTTTTCTGTTTCAAGTTTTTATTTAAATTCCAATTAGTTAACATATAGTGCAATATTGGTTTCAGGAGTAGAATTTAGGATTCATCACTTACATATAACACCCAGTGCTCATCCCAACACCCATTTGGGCCCTCCTTAATCCCCATCACCCATTCGGCCCATCCCTCCACGCACTTCCCCTCCTGCAACCCTGTTTGTTCTGTATAGTTAAGAGTCTGTTTTATGGTTTGCCTCTCTCTTTTCTTCCCCTATGTTCATTTGTTTTGTTTCTTAAATTCTACATATGAGTGAAATCATACGGTATTTGTCTTTCTCTGACTGACTTATTTAGCTTAGCATAATCCCCTCTAGCTCCATCTTCGTCATTGCAAATGGCAAGATTTCATTCTTTTTCATGGCCGAGTGATACTCGAGATACTAGAGGTATACCATATCTTCTTTATCCATTCATCAGTCAATGGACATTCAGGCTCTTTCCATAATTTAGCTATTGTTAATAATGCTGCTATAAACATTAGGGTGCACGTGTCCCTTCGAATCAGTATTTTTGTAGCCTTTGGATAAATACTTAGTAGTGAAATTGCTGGGACTAGGGTAGCTCTAGTCTTAACTTTTTGAGGAAGCTCCATACTGTTTTCCAGAGTGGCTGTGCCAGCTTGCATCCCCACCAACAGCCAATATCTCCAGTTCTTAAAGGATAAGCAGTGCTGTGGAAACTGGCCCTGTTTCCTGGGGCTCTGTGGGATGGAAGAACTCAGCAGATAGGAGGCTGGACTCTTCACCTGTCAGATTCTATTCCGTGCCCAGAGCTCCAGAAACTCCCTTCTATGGCACAGCAGCATGTGTAAACTGCTTTGTAGGAGGAATTCCACTAGCTGGAATTTCTGAGTAGAAGATGCAGCCACTGGGAAGCCTGAATCCATACTGGGAACAGTCTAGACACTTCTCCGTCCTTAGCACTGTCCTGAGCTTTCGACATTGCAAAATGCTTCCAAATGTCTCTGCCTTCTTAGGCTGGTGAGTTCTAGTTCTTAGTTCCACCCTTGCTTGGGGACAGGAGAATTACCCCTCCCATACCCTGCTGCAATGTTTCCTAAGGATCTGGAAGCATCTGAGATTTAGGAGTTAGGGACACAGTGTACGCAGACGGAGGGCCCTCATATCATCATTCCCCCCCTGCATACTCAGACTCTTCCCCAGCATGAGGTCCCCTGGGTATAGGGGCATATGCAAGGTGCTGTTAAGAATGACCGTGGTCAGGGGGCGCCTGGCTGGCTCGTCGTTAAGCCTTCGGCTCAGGTCATGATCCCGGGGTCCTGGGATCGAGCCCCACCTCAGGCTCCCTGCTCAGCAGAGAGCCTGCTTCTCCCTCCCCGACTCCCCCTGCTTGTGTCCCCTGTCTCGCTGTGTCTCTCTCTGTCAAATAAATAAAATATTTAAAAAAAAAAAAAAAAAGAATGACCCTGGTCAGGGGTGGCCTGGGTGGCTCAGGTGGTTAAACGTCTGCCTTCGGCTTGGGTCATGATCCTGGGGTCCTGGGACTGAGTCCTGCACTGGGCTCCCTGCTCAGCGGGGAGTCTGCTTCTCCCTCTCCCTGTCGCTCCCCCTGCTTGTGCTCTGTCTCTTTCTCTGACAAATAAAATAATAAATAAACAAATATATTAGAGGAGAAAAAAAAAAAAAAAAGAATGACCCTGGTCAGATTCCCTTGAGAGGTAGTGCACCTGAAGTAAGTGAAATCAGGAAGTTTGAAAGAAAGGAAGCTAAATGGTAAAGAGAATGAGAGTCACTGAGTCGCTACCGCGTGATTGGCGTTACATGGCCGGCTTTTCATATGCTGCCTCTTTAAATTACCCAACAGCTCCATGATCTGGGTGTTGGTCTCCCCGTCTTTCTAAATGAGGAAACTGAGATTCACAGTGAGTGGTGGAACAATGTTCAGTCTCTCGGCTAATCAGAATGCCATGACAAACCCCGGCTCTGATGGAAGGTGCTGGCCTCCCAAATGTCATCAGCTGATGCAATTAAGACTTTAAAAGCCTTCTTCCTAAGAGCATTATTATTTCCCGTGAAGAATGCTTTCCCAGCCTCAAAGGTGATGGAGCTGGCAGCGATGACCCAAGAGCCGTAGGGAAGAAAAACAAATGGTAAATGTTCTTCATCACGATAATACATTTGCAGGACAAAACGCTAGCTATTAAAATATGCCGTGAACGGAAAGCTGCTTGACCCCATAGCTCCCTCGAGCATTTACAGTAAAATGGGCATCTGGTATTTGCATGCCTTCAAAGTTTCCTTTGGTTTGTCACTGGGACTCTGAAAATAACCCAGTTCTACTAAATTATTGATTAAATCCAGGCCATTTGCAAACTCCAGCTGGGCTCAAATGCTCAGGGAGTGCAGAAAAGCAGAAAACCCACAGTGCAAAATAAGGAGAGAGGGAGAGAGAAAGAGAGAGAGGGGAGACAGAGATGGAGAGGGGAGACAGAGATGGAGAGGAGGGTCCAGCAATTGCCCCTCGGCATCCCCCCATTGGGTGTTTGTTTTCATTACCCGTTTCCTGGTCTTGTCTTTAAGGAATGGCTTGATGAGCGTGTACAGGGCGTGAATGTACCAGGGTTGGTTGACAAAATGGACTCCTCCGAAGCGGGCAGGAAAGCTGTCCTGGGGCGGAAAGAGAGAAATGCACACCAATTAGCACACATTCCAGACTGGACTGGGCCCATAGGACTGCAACCTTGGGAACAACCTATTTCTTCTCTCTGATGGAAGCACAAGCTAATGGTAAGGAAGAAAGCAAGCAAGCACACATCTTTCCTAGCTGCTACCGTTTCCTCTATCCCCCTTGCCTCTTTCCTCTCCTTTGACTCCATAACTTAAAAATCGTGCATAGTTGCCGGCTCTGTCTTCCCAAGTCACAATGGTATGACCTCTGATGTGGCACAGGAGTGTGTGTGACCCAGATAATCAGGGAGTCCAAATTCTCCCATGTGTCAGGCAGCCAAAGCTTCAGGTCCCCCAAGCCCTGAGCACACACTCCCTCTTCTCCCTCACTCTCCGCATTCCAGCTACAATCCTCTCTGCTAGTGTTATCGCGACAGCAGCTGAACTTTCTGGCCATAGGAAGGGACTGGAAAATGATTTCAAATGATCTGAAGAGCGGGAGCTCTCTGGAATCCACCAACGTCTGACAGCATTTGCTGGCAACGTTTCCACAAAGGGCTAGATCTTTCTTTCATCCTGGGACCCACACAGTAAGACCCAGGGAAGAGATATTTGTTGATGGATGGGCTAGCTGGTCCCCTTAACTGAGGGAATATGGGCCTCCTCTTCTGCAGATCAACATATTTTGTACATATCAGGAAATGAGAGCATCTTTCAAATGCTTCCAATTTTAGAATCCAGATCAGGGCGCAAGCTTATCTTTTAGACAAACTGAAAAGCAGTTCTCCACGCTAATTAGATCCACAAAATAAGGGCCCTTGACCATGAAGTCCGAGCTAGTCCCACAGCCCCAGGACCTGAGTTCTTGATGTAGGGCCCCCACAGATTGCATTGCACTCATCTTGGTTAGTGGAATTTAAAAAGGAGGAACAACTCATTCAATTTGAATTGCCAAGTGTGCTGCCAATCAATTTCATCGCAACAAACATCTTTGTAAAATGTAAGCAAGAAGAGATGAAAGCAGAAGGAGCCTAGCTGCCTGAGCTAACAGTTCAGGCAGCAGGCTGATCCCTGAGGGTGTATGAAATGCCTTGCCTCGGTCCTTTTAGTAACAAGGCAAGAGGGTTATTAACTTTTTTTCAGAGCCCTGCGAGTTTACAGGATCCCTGGGCATCTTGCACACCGAGACCTAGCTCCCAATATAAGTACCTGAACTGTGTACATAAGGGTCGACATTTTAAAAAAACTTAAAAATTATTTTTGCTTCTACCTAAACATTTTACAGAATACAAAGGAATCACATATTTTGAAGATAAACCAGATGATTTGATTAAAAGTCTTTGTTTTGGAGGGTATATTTTATTTTATTTTATTTTAAAAAATTTAATGAAACCACCAGGCAAGGGTAGAGAGGCTTTTTATACTAATTTGTACATATGTCATAATCTCTCACTATTCCAAATCTGATTTTAAATATGTAAAAGTTTTTAATAAGGCTGTCTTTTCTCTTTTAGGTAGTTTGGGATCTAAAAATTCTTTTGTGCCTTAAAAAAAAAAAAAAAAAAGATCATTCCCCAGAGTTTTTCCTTAGCGTAAGTGCTAAACACTAACCTCGCTCTTTTTGGTCCCTTTGAACTATACTATAAAGGGTTATATACTATACTACAAAGGGTTTATCTATAAAACCAGGGCTTTACTATCTTTTTCTAATAGGTCCAATAAGAGGGTTTTTATTTCTATTGAGAGCCTGTTGTGTTATACATTTTTAGGTTAGTAAAGTGGAAGAAAACTCTGAAAATAATACTCTAGAGGCAGTAGGCAAAATCTCAAAGAAAATATTAGCCTTTTAAAAATGTCTAGAAACTCTTAGTCTATGGAAACTCAATCATCAAAGACATCAAAACTGTTTTCTCTTTGTGTCAGAGGAGATTGAAAGAAAAAACACAAGGCTGAGACCCAGTCAATTCTCTCCAGGTTGGCCCTGGTTTCAAGTCTGCCAGCCTGAAGGCATGGGATTTTATTGATCTCATCCAGGTCCACCTGCAACTATGTGCAGATACACGCATGTAAAATCCTGTGCTTCAGAGGTCTGGGTTTGGGCCAGAGTAGAAACAAGATCACTTTTCTTCAGGTCTCGCTAAAAAATTCAAGTGAAAGGCCCTCTTGTCTGATAAAGACAACGTGGAAATGTTATGGTATTCTCAAATGAGCCTGCCCACGTTATTAATAATAGTGTGTGTGTGTGTATGTGTGTGTGTGCGGTACAAGGGAAAGATGAGGGAAGGAAAAATTAGCAAACACAACCCTCTTATAAGCAATGCCTATCATTGTTGGTGGTGTTGCCTGGTCTCATTAGCAAATGACAGATACAGGGGAAGCAAACCACATACAAAGGGGAAATGTCTCCTAAGACCCCAAGGGGTTCACACCCTCGTGGAGGTGCATTTCGTAGGGCCTTGAGCAGACCCATCTCAAGATGGTAGGCCAACATTCAATGACAATGTAACACTGTCAGGGTTCTTCGTGACTAAGGAGTATGTGCTAAAACATAACCTAGGCTCAAGAACAAGGTGTTAATTTCTGTACATTTCATGATCTGTCAGTAAAAAGATAACATCACTTCAAATTATAAACATATACAAATCATAAAATTTGTCCCCCAGGTTATTCACTTATGACAAAAATAATACCCATTCTAGAAAAGTCAAAAATAGATGTAAAAAGTTTTTGAAAATCTAGAAAATAGAAAAAGGCAAGAAAGAAAAAAGAAAAATCATGTATATTCCCACTGCTAAAGACATACTCCTGCTATTTTCAATCATTCAGGACAGGCTACATTATATTATAATAATACACAAGCTCTGCTTTTTATCACTTAAAACTATAAAGATTTATTTCTTGCTCACACAGAATAGAATGTCCTTGCTAGGTTGGCAGGGAGCCATGCTTGATTTGCTCTCAGCCAGGGATGTAGCCTCGCCCATCTGGAACAGTGCTGCTTGCCATAGCTAAAAGAATCACACCTTAACTCTTAAGTTAGGCCACCAGAAAGTGACATGCTTCATCTATCATATAGACCAATCACGTGCCTGACCTCAGACAGGTCAGGAAGTGGGATCCTGCCATGTGCCTAGTCGGGGAAAGACCAAAAGTGAAGGTGGACAGCACTAAGGTTAACCAAGCTCTGTTTCCTGCTTCCCTTCCTCTCCCTTCCTTTCATTTGCTTCTTTCCTTTCCAAATGGGATCATGTTTTTAAAATTGGGCTTAATAACTATTCCTTGATGGCCTGCTTGATGCTGGTGGTATAGTATCAAATAATACAAATATAGCATTTATGGGGTAATGGGGACACGAACAACAGCAATCGAGTAATGATTTGTTTAGTGTCTTTAATTCTTCACTAAAACATCAGTGCATACCTTGTACCTTTATAGTTCAGCACATAATTATGAAGGCAAGCACATCTCCCAAATTAGTCCTCAAGGCATTCTGACTCCACATTCAAGAGTGCTCCTTCTAAATCCCTGCTACCTGGAATACTGGCTCAACAACTGACCTACAAATCTGAGCTCCACTCACTCATGTCCAGGAGTGCCTCTTTGCTCTTTGAATATTCAGAGTAAGGCTGTTCTCCTCCATGTGCATGTTTCCTATATGCAAGAGCTATTAAAGCATCTAAGTGTTATTAAGATAAGGATCTGATATCAGAGAGTGAAAAGTAGAATAATGTTGACTTGAGATAAGTGGAGGAGGAGCCAGTGACCAAGAGAGTGATGGAATAATAAGGAATAGGTCTGAACATATAGGGAAAATAATTTTTAAAGGAACTGGAAAAGCCAGTTGATGGGGATAAACTCAACTATGAAAGGGAAGGAGATGGAGGAAATTCTATTGTACATAAATCTAACAGTGGGATAAATATTGCAGATGGACCTTCATTGTGGAGAATAAGAGGGTAAACTAGAGACATAGAGCATTATGGATGTGGCCAAATCCTTTCAGAGTAGTGCAAGGTACCTGGGTAGAAGGAATAACTGTTGAGCTCAGAATTGCAGCTAATTAAAGAATCAGGGTCAGCTCCCTGGAAAGAACTGTTAATGCCCTGATTGTCACTAACCAAAAGAGATGTACCTTGTAGGAACTGCAGAGCTGTCAAAACCTTCTTGAGATATCATGATGCAGTGGTCACTCACCAGATGTTCATTTGTGCCGGCATTCAGATTTTATTACTAAGTAGCATCCAGTCCCCTGTATGCCAGTAATGAGGATAACCTCCCCTTCCCCACTGAGATGCTTTCAGAAAAGTGGACAATCAGGACTTTTGACTGTCACCAAGTGGTAATGAAACCACTGCCACCATGGTGTCAATGGAGACCATGTGGGAAGCCAGAACTCCTATCCCTGCCCAGTAGTAATGAGGAGGTCCCCTTCTTTGGGTGTCAGCAGAGGTCGAATGAGGAACCTGGATGTCCACCTCCACCTGGCAGTAATGAGGCAGCATACCCCCTTTTCCTGCCAGAGTGGTATCCAAAACAACAACAACAACAACTAAAACTAAAGTTTACATAAGATCCAGAACTTCAGATCATAATACAGAAATGTCCAAGTTAAAATTAAAAAATCACTCTTTATATCAAGAACTAGAAAAATCTCAAACTGAATGAAAAATGAGGCCTACACCAAATGACAGAGATGTTAGAATTAATTGAAAAAGACTTTAAATTATCCATCATAAAAAAGTACTTCAAGAAACAATTATGAACATGCTTGACACAAATGAAAATAAAAATAGAAAAACTCAGAAAAGAAATAAGAAGTGTTAGCAAAGAAGTATAAAATATAAAGGAGAACCACAATTTGAAATTTTGAACTGAAAAACATAATAACCAACAGAAGAAGTAGTCGAAATTCAGCAGATGGGCTCAACAGCAGAATGGAGGGGACAGAGGAAAGAGTCAGTGAACTGAAAGATAGAACAATAAAAATTACCCAATCTGAACAACAGAAAGAAAACAGACCTTAAAGAAAACAGACCCTTAGGGACCTGTGGGCCTATAATAAAAGATATACCATTTGTGACATCAGAGTCCTAAAAAAAAGGAGTAAGAGGGCAAAGCTGGAAAAGAACTCAAAGAAAGAATGACTAAAAACTTCCAAAATGTAGCAAGAGACATAAACCTACAGATTGAAGAAGCTAAGCAAACACCTAACAGTATAAATTCAAATAAACTGATGCCAAGACACATCATAACTATATTTTTAAAAACTAAAGACAGAATATTGAGGGTAGCCAGAGAAAAACAATATCTTGCCTATAGCAGAAAAACAAATGAAATGTCAGTAGATTTCTCATTAGAAGCCATGGAGACCGGATGGAAGTTGCACAATATTTTTCAGGTGTTGAATGCAAAGAACCATAAACCTGGAATTCTATACCCAACAAAAATATCCTTCAGGAATGTGGAGGAAATCAAGAAATTCTCAGGTGAAGGAAAACCACGCAAATTTGTCGACAGCAGACCTACCCTAAAAGAATAGTTTAAAGAAGTACTCTTCAACAGAAAGAAAATGATGAAAAAACCTTGGGTCATCAGGAAGGAGGGAAGGAAGGAAGAATACAGCAACCAAAAATATAGGTAAATATGATAGGCTTTTCTTCTCCTCTCAAGTTTTCTAAATTGAAGGAAAAATCATGTTCCTGTCTAATGTGGTTCAAAATGTATGTAGGGGAAATATATAAAACAACTATATTATAAATTGGGGAGGAAAAAGGATGTAAAGGGAAATAAAGTTTTTATATTTCACTTGATAAAATATCAACATCAAAAGACTATGATATTAGAAATGAATCATGCTATACCTAGAGCAATCACTAAAAAAGCTGTACAATGAGATATACTCAATAACATCATAGATAAATAAAAATAGAAGGCTAACAAAAGTACAAGTAACCCAGTGGAAGGAAAAAAAGAGAAAATAGAAATGTGAAACAGAGAGAACAAACAGAAAGGAGAAAATAAAATGGTAGACTTAAGCCCTAACAAATCAATAATTCATTTAAATTTAAATGGTCTGAAAACAGCAATTAAAAGACAGGGATTGGCCAAGTGAATTAGAAAACATACTGTGTGTGTGTGTGTGTGTGCATGTGTTGTCTATAAGAAACTTCAAAGATAGCTGTATAGGCTGCAACATATAGGAAGTAAAAACTGATATAACTGAAAGAAGAAATAGACAAATCCCCAAATACTGGCAAATTCAACATCTGTCTTTCAACAACTGATAGACTTTTAGACAGAAAATCAGTGAGCATATAAAAGAACTCAATAATGCCATTAATAAACAGGATCTAATTGGTATGTGTAAAATGTTCCATCCATTAGCAGCAGAATATGCTGACTTTTTAAGTGACCATAGAACATATATCAAGACAGACCGTACCTGGGACAAAAAAACCACAACAGTCTTAAAAGAAGTGAAACCATACAGAGTATATTCTCTGTCCGTATGGAATCAAACTGGAAATTAATTACTGAAAGATAACAGGAAAATTTCCAAACTCTTGGAAACTAAAGCACACATGTTTAAATAATTCATGGATGGGGCAAAGAAGAAGTCTCAAGGGAAATTTAAAAAATGCATGGAACTGAAGGGAAATGAAAAGACAATGTATCAAAATTTGTGAAACACAGCTAAAGCAGCGCTGACAGGAAAATTTATAGCACTAAACACATATATACAAAAAGAGGAAAAATCTTGAATCAATAAATTAAAGCCCCCACCTTAAGAATGTAGAAGAAGAGCAAACTAAAGCCAAATCAAAGAGAAGAAAGGAAATGATTTAGAGCAGAAATCAATGGCATTGAAAATAGAAAAAAATAAAGAAAATCAATGAAAGAAAGAGCTGACTCTTTGAAAAGGTCAATAAAATAAACAAACTTTTAGCAAGACTGACACAGAAAAAAGGGGAGATGTCACAAAATACCAAGATCAGGAAAAGAACAGATATTGCTAAAGACTCTGCAGACATCAAAAGGATAACTGAGGAATACCACAAGCAATTATACACACATATATGTGACAACTGAGAAGAAATGGATCCATTCCTCAGAAAACACAAACTACCACAACTCACCCAATATGAAACAGGTAATTTGAATAGCTCTTCACTATTGAGAAAATTATTCCATTTGCAATTTTAAAAGTTACCCAAACCAAATCACTGGACTCAGATAGTTTCACTGGGACAGTCTACTAAACTTTCAGAGTTAGCTCCAATTCTACACAACCTCTTCCAGAAAACAGAAGAGAAGGAAACACTTTCTGATTCATTTATGAAGCTAGTATTTACCCTGATACCAAAACAAAACAAAAACAGTACCAAAAAATAAAATTGCTGACCAACATCCTTCATTAATATTGTTGCAAAAAATCCCTAACAAAATATTAGTGAACAGAAATCAACAATATGTAAAAAGAATTATACACTATTGATGTGGGAACAAAGGCAAAAGAAAAATTAAATTTCCTTCCATTGACAAGTCCTTGAAACAGGCAGAGTGACATTTCTCGAGGAACTCAGCTGCCTCATTGTTAATACTTTGCTAAGGGCAAGAGGCAATCTTAGCCTGACCCCCAAGATCCTATAAGTCCACTTTAGTTTATAAAAATTCCTTTGGAAACTTCCTTTATCTCTACCCCCCAAGATATTTGTTGGCAATCATCCCCTAAGCACATGACCCACTGATATACATCTGAAAGGTCTCATGACTAAGGTTTTATTAGGCAGTAATAAATGACCTTTTCCCAACAATAGCTACCCCCCTCAAGGTCCTGGAAATCTTGCTTCCAAATTCCTTAGACTTACCCTATCCCTAACCTCCTCCCAACTTGGAAGTAGATAATGGACCACTCCTCATGACCCTGATACAGCTCTTTCTGCTCACAGGTCCTGTCTCTGTACTTTAATAAAACCACCTTTTTGCACCAAAGACGTCTCAAAAATTTTTTCTTGGCCGTCGGCTTCAAACCCTAACATCTTTCCTACATCACTATGATCGAGTGGGGTTTATTCTCAGGATGCAAGCCTGGTTCAGTATTTAAAAATCAATTAATTGAATGATTAACCATGTTTTCTAGTTTCTGTATTTGATACCTGGGGACTTCCTGATGAGGAAGGAACTGCCTCTTGGCTGATTAGAGCAAATGACTCAGCCACAAGCACTCCTTTCATATCCAAAATAACAAATCCAGCACCCCCCATTGCTTTCTATATCACTTGATAGGATCGTACCCCCCAACTGCCTCCTTTATCAGACTCTTACACTCAAGGCCACTATTCATCTGCCCTAATCCCCTCCAGGGTCAGGTACCAGCCAACTAAGGACAGCTCCTCAATCCAGGAGCCCACTGAAATTACTCAAACTAGCCTAAATCCTAAACCTGCTTAGACCCTTTTCCCTGCCTTGCTCATTTCTTCCCATGAAAATCACAATTAAGACTCTTGCCCAAGTTTTCTCCTCTCTCCCTCTGCCTCCTGACTAACCACAGGGCTTCTTCTTGTGCCCCTCCCATCATGGTGTGCCATGCCTTTGCTTCTAGGGATCTGTGAATAGAATGAATTTCTCCTTTCATGACAGTCATTTCCATGTCTGTGTGTCTTACCATACCTGATTAAAACAAACCCCTGTTGCCTTTACAACAGTAATCCATTGTTTTAACAGGCTAAAGAGGAAAAAATTTCATGATCCTATCAAGTGATATAGAAAAAGAATTTGACAAAATTCAACACCCACTCATGATCAAAACTCTTGGAAAAAACAGGACTCTGCACATAACATGATTATCTACATAGAAAATCCCAAGAAATCTATTAAAAAAAAACAAAAACCAACCCTCCTATAACTAATGAGTTCATTAACATTGCAGGATACAAAATAAACATACAAAGAATCAATTGTATTTCTATGTACTAACAATAAACAGAAAGACACCAAAATTTAAAAATGTATTACTATTTACAGTTGCTCCAAAAATTAAATACTTAAGTATAAATCTAACAAAAAATATCTGGGATTTGATGCTGAAAACTACACAGTGCTGATGAAAGAAGTCAAAGATTTAAATAAATGCAGAGCCATATTATGTTGTGAATTGAAAGAAAACATACTAAATATGTCAATTCCCCTCAAATTGATAAACAGATCTGCAGTATCTATCAAAAGCCAAGAGAGATTTTTTTCTGTAGACATCAATAGAAACATTCTAAAATTTATATGGAAAGGCATAGACCCTAGCACAGTTAAAACAATTTTGAAAAGAAGAATAAAGTGGAAGAAATCATTCTACCAAACTCAAGGCTTATTATAGCTATGATAATCAAGACTGTGTGATATTGGGGGAGGGAAGAATGCATGGATCAATGAAGCAGAATAGAGAACTCAGAAATAGATCCACACAAATATGCCCAACTGATTTTTGACTAAAGTACAAAAACATTTCAATGGAGGAAGAAAGCTTTTCAACAAATAGTGTTGGAGCACTGGATTTGCAAATGAACCTGACTTAACCCACACAACTCATGCAAAAATGAACTGAAAATGCATCATGGACTTAAATGTAAAACAGAAAACTATACAGTCTTAGAAAAAATGTTGGAGACAATCTTTAGGATCTCTGACTAGACAGAGTTTTTATTTTTTTAAGTATTTTTTTTAAAGATTTTATTTATTTATTTGACAGAGAGAGATACAGCGGGAGAGGGAACACAAGCAGCAGGAGTGGGGAGGGAGAAGCAGGCCTCCCGCTGAGCAGGAAGCCTGATGTGGGGCTCGATCCCATGACCTGAATCGAAGGCAGACGATTAATGACAGAGCCACCAAGGCGCCCCTAGACAGAATTTTTAGACTTGACTCCAAAAGCATGATCCATAACATGAAAATAATAATAAATAGGATATTGTCAAAATTTAAAGTTCTTGCTCTGTAAAAGTTCATGTGAAACAGTTGAAAAGAGAAGCTACAGAGTGAGACAAAATATTTGCAAACCACTTATCTCACAAAGGAATACTATCTAGTATGTATAATAAGGCTCAATCTCAGCACTAAAAAGGCAATCAATCCAATTAAAATATGGACAAAAGGCATGAAGGGACATTTTACCCACAGAAATATACAGATGTCAAATAAGCACATGAAAAGAAGTTGCCTATCATTAACCATTATTGAAATGCAAATTAAAATCACAATGAGATATCACACTATAAACCTACCAGAATGTCTTTTAAAAAATGAAAACACCAAATACTGGTGAGGATGTGGAGAAACTAGATCACTTCTACGTTGCTGGTGGGAATGTACAATGGTACCGTCATTCTGGAAAACATTTGGCAGTTTTCTGAAACACTAAATATACAACTACCATATGACCTAGCAATTGCACTCCAGAGCATTTATCCCAGAAAAATAAAAACTTATGTCCACAAAAAAACTGGCACGTGGATGTTTATAGATTTATTTGTAATAGCCCCAAACTGGAAATGACATGAGTGAGTAGTTAAACAAATTGGAACATTCCTACCATGGAGCACAACTGATACCCACAACAATCTGGATAAATCTCTGGAGAATTTTTGCTATGTGAAAAAAGCCCATCCCGAAAGGTTACATACTGTATGATTCCATTTATATGACATTCTTGAAATTACAGGTTTATAGAAACAACAGATTAGTGGTTACCAGGGGTAAAGGAGTGGGTGAAGGTTGAGGGAAGTGGGTGTGGCTATAAAGGGGTACCGTGAGCAATCCTTGTGGAGATGAAAATGTTCTGTATCTTGACTGTATCAATGTCAATATCCTGGTCGTGATATTGCTGTATAGTTTCGCAAGACACTATCAGTGGGGCAAACTAAATAAAGACTCTGCGGGATCTCTCTGTATTATCTCTTACAACTGCATGTGAATCTACAATTATTTCAAAATAAAAATTAAAGAATGTGATTATTGTGAATATTTCAAAACTCTCCAAAGTGGAAGTAGCCATTTTTAAAGTATAGTAGAAGCATTTCTAAGGATGATCTTTTCTGCCTTACATGAAATGTTAAACAAAAAAATGCCAAAGTAAATTACAAGGCACGAGACACATTGCAGGACATTCTAAGGGGCTCTTCTTTATTTTCTTCGGGAGTCTTGGACAGTGTTCAGTGATTCTTGCAATCGACTAGGAATGTACTTTATTTTTTAATGGGCACTTCATTTGCACTTCATTTTCACACTGGCACTCTTGAAGCATCACTCGGCTGCCTCTTCTTGTGTTTGATTGGGATTTAGGAGCAACATGATGGAGGCAAAACTATTTCCTCTCTCTTTCTTTGACAATCAGATACAGATGTTCCCGGTGGCAGTTGGCCGAGTTTCCTGCTGGATAATGAAGCACTTACTAGTGCCATTTTCTAAGATTTGTAATGCCTGCAGGCGAACATACTTCATAATAGGGCTCAAAACACATCTGACCTCAAAATCACATTGCCCTGCGAAGCCTGGGGGCTTTTGTGCACAAGGACTGCCCTCTCAAACTCTCAACTTTTCTCATCTCTTCTGCTGCCCTTATGTGAAAAGTAGAGCAGGACCACTTCAATTCACAAATCTATGAACTACCCCATCTATTAAAATTCCTCTGAAAACCAAATGCAAAGAAGAAAAAGGAAAGGATGAGCCCGTGAGCTGTCTCTCAGACCTTCTGCCTCCCTCCCTTTAGTTGCTCTGAGTGGTTTTCAGGACCTTGGCAAATGGCATCCATTCATTCATATAACTGCATGTATGTAGGTCTGCAGGCAAGATCAAGACAGATGCATGAAGTTGCCTTTATCTATTCAGTTTATGCATGTCCTACTAATGACACCCATTTCCCACATCAAAACGGACAGATAAAAACATTTTCAGCAGCATAAATGGGTTTCACTGATGCAAGAGAGCCTTCTAAAAATGCTATATTTCATGCTGATGGGTTTTTATTATACCACGTGGTAGTCATTAGTGTGAAAGTCACATATTCACCTATTTGCAAGGAAATGGAGAGCTCAGGCCATAGCAGTTACACACCAAATACTTTATATGTATCAGCAGCAAGCATGAGAGAGGAGAGACGTGCTTATTAGCAAAGCAGCTGGGCTACGGATTTTTTTCCAATATGTGCTCCTAGAAGTCATTGCTGATTTCTGAGAGGCTGTACTGACCTGGTTTTCTCTTGGGGTGAGGGAGGGCTTGGGTTTTTTAATGCAGGTTTGGATCAGGACAGGCTAGAGGATAAAGTATTATCTGCAGATCCTGGAATGGATTGGCAATTCTCCTAACCATAGTGAGCGAAGCTGGCCTTCTGTCAAACCAACTGGACCAGCAGATCAAGCTCAGAACCTTCCCTGGCTGCAACCTAAGCAATATTCCTTGACAATCTCTTTCATATTCAATCCTGTTCAATAGTTCGACAAACAATTATTGGGCCCCTCTCATGAGCAAAATGCAGCAGTGCAGGGATATAAGAGACACACTCCTTGTCTTCGGCCAGTTTATGGTTCAGTGGGAGAGACAGGGAAATGACAATACTTTCAGGGAAAGACACAGAATTCAGAGTTTAGGTTCTGTGTTCTTCCTCAAAGCAGAACTAATAAACCTCAGATAGTCAAAGGTGAAGATCAGGGGAAGGCTGGATGTCCTGCAGAGGCCAATACAAAAGCTTTATATGAAAGAGCTAACAGAAAATCTATGTGATTATATTTGAGAACCTTCAATGCTTTATTTGCCACCAGGAGTCCCTACATTTTGCTTAGCATCACTATGTTCTAAGAATAAGCTTACAGATGGTCTCTATTTTAAAACAGAAAAACATAAGAGAAGAAAGAAGGGAAGGAAAGAAGGAAGGCAGGAAGGGAAGGAGGGAGGGACGGAGAGAGGAAGGAAGGAAGGAAGGAAGGAAGGAAGGAAGGAAGGAAGGAAGGAAAGGAAAACAACTCAAAAATCATCTCGCGGTGCATACCTGTCAAATTTTTGCCAAGATAAAAGAAAATGTGACTGTAAATTTAAAGAATATCTCAATTACACTGGTATCACCTCATGCCTGGTAGGAAAGGCTTTAGTAACAAGAAAACCAAGAAAATCCCAATTACTTTTTTAACTTCCTACTTAATAGAGGTCCACATAGGAGAACTGCATCTTTCTTTGGCTCTGGCAATCTCATTGCTGGCCAAGCAAGATGAGTGAAGAGGTGACCATGACTGCTGCCAGACGGAGGGAAGGAGTGGAATGCAAGACGATCCAGCACGGTCACTCTTGAGTCTGCAGAGCTGAGCTCAAGCAGTGGAAACTTAATTTGCCATAAAAATCACTTCTAGGGCGCCTGGGTGGCTCAGTTGGTTAAGCGACTGCCTTCGGCTCAGGTCATGATCCTGGAGTCCCGGGATCGAGTCCCACATCAGGCTCCCTGCTCAGCAGGGAGTCTGCTTCTCCCTCTGACCCTCCTCCCTCTCATTCTCTCTGTCTCAAATAAATAAATAAAATCTTTAAAAAAAAAATCACTTCTAGCTTCTCTAACCACAGTGACTTTTAAAAGGGTCTGTATCCGACCATTAAATAGCAAATACTTTGTGGTAGGGACACAATATTTCATCTTCAAGTTTCCCTCGGGGTACCTAGGTGGAAAACAGATTATTGTTGTTCCTTATTTAAATGCCAATTCATGGAGAAACCCAGGTTGCTTGAATCACTGATTTGCACAGGAAATCAATGCCAGAAGATACAGTATTGTTCATATGATTCAACCTGCCATTTAGTATTTGAACTCACAAAAATCATGGTGTCTCTTAGAAAAAGAAGCATGGTGGAAATGACACAGAAATCACTCAAAGCAAAGTTTTTGGCTAATGTTAAGCCTTTAACCACACAAATGTCTTTGGTTTGTAACTAAGGTTGTAATTAGCAAGGATAATAAAATGTTGAAGTCTTAATAAGTAACAATTTAGAAGAAAACACTAAAATCAATAAAGGTAATTTAATAGCTAAGAATTGGGCATTTAGTGTCTGCCAGGAGCTTTTATATATGTTAACTCATGTGACACTTACGGCAATATTACGTAAGTATTATCTATGTATCATATTATCTATTATAGTATACCAATTTTATAGGTGAGGAAGCATAACCTTACTTAGAGTAGTTAAATACTTGGCCAAGTTCACACATCAAGTAAAAGATTGAATAAATTTGAATCCAGACCTGTCCATTCTTACGGTCAAAGCTTTTATTTCTCTACTATAGGCTCATTTAAACTCTTTACATCAGCAAAATTTTGACTGCTGACTATCTTCATGTGGGTTTTAAGGATGCATGTGCTTACTAATTCAGGTAAGATTAATCAGATCAGTGAGATTAATTCTGTTCTTATTAGAACAGAATGAACAATATCTTAAAAAGGACTCTAGAAGCTTTAAAGATGAACCTGAATATCCCCATATTGATCCTGCCTTATTGGGGAATATTGTACCTTTTTTTTTTTAGCATAGATACATTCATTTTAACATGGCCTTATTCTGCAGGAGATTTGAGTCAGCTAAAAATTTTCTTGTATTGGTGCACATTTCATTTCCAATCACTAAGTACCCATATCAAAAACTTCTCCAGGGGCGCCTGGGTGGCTCAGTTGGTTAAGCGGCTGCCTTCGGCTCAGGTCATGATCCTGGAGTCCCGGGATCGAGTCCCGCATCGGGCTCCCTGCTCGGCAGGGAGTCTGCTTCTCCCTCTGACCCTCCTTCCTCTCATGCTCTCTGTCTCTCATTCTCTCTCTCTCAAATAAAAATAAATAAAATCTTTTAAAAAAAAAAAAAACTTCTCCATATCAAAAACTACCAATAACACTTGCCAGAATAGCTAAAATGAAAAACATAAGAAACAACGTGTTGACAAGAATGTGGAGAAAAAAGAACACTCTTGCACTGAGGCAAACTGGTGCATCCACTCTAAAAACACAGTATGGAGTTTCCTCAAAATGTTAAAAAGAGAACTACCCTATGATCTAGTAATCATACTACTGGCTATTTACCCCCAAAATACAAAAACACTAATTCAAAAGGATACATGCACCCTGATGTTTATTGAAGCACTATTTACAATAGCCAGATCATGGAAACAGCCCAAGTGTCCATCAACAGATGAATGAATAAAGATGTGGTATATATATATATATATATATATATATATATATATATATATATATACAATGGAATGGAATATACACAATGGAATATTATTCACCCATAAAAAACCCCCCAAAATGGAATATTATTCACCCATAAAAAAAACCCCAAATCTTGCCATTTGCAATGACGTGGATGGAGCTGGAGAGTTAAGAGAAATGTCAGTCAAAGAAAGACAAATACCAATTGATTTCAATCACATGTGGAATTTAAGAAACAAAACAAACAAGCAAGGGAAAAAAGAGAGAGAGACAAACCAAGAAATAGACTCTTAACTATAGAGAACAAACTGATGGTTACCAGAGGGGAGACTGATGGGGGAGGGGGATGGGGGAAATAGGGGATGGGGATTAAGAAATGCACTTGTCATGATGAGCACTGGGTGATGTATGGAAGTGTTGAATCACTATATTGTACACCTGAAACTAATACAACACTGTATGTTAACTATACTGGAGTTAAAATTAAATTAAATTTAAATTTTAAAAACTACCAATAATGCATTTCCAAAATAAACAGTAGGTAGGGTTCTGTCGGGACAGGTTTAGACAATTTACAAAATTGGTGGTGCTGCTTCTTACTCCTTGTAATGGAGCTGGTACAGCTCATCGATACCTTGGTCTCCTCTTCCTGGGATCCCCGCTAAACTACATTTCCCAGCCCCTTATTACGAGGTGACACATAGGACTACATTCTGGAGAATGAAATGTAGGTAGAAGGAAGATCCACCATTTCCAGTCCCAAACATAAGATAGCTAAGAATCTTGCATGATCTTTCTCTCTTTTCCATGTGGCTGGAAGTGAAGGACTCTGGGGCTCTAGAAGATAAGGGAGCCCCACGATGCAGAAAGCCACTTGTTGGAGGTGAGCTCCAAGCCCAGTGGAGCTGCCTAACCGGGAACAGCAGTAGAATATTTTGTGGGAGTGAGAAAAAAACCTTTCATTTTGTTAGTAAAATTAGACACAGTATAGGTTATCCTGCTCTGAAAAGCTCAGACATTAACCCTGCAAGGTAGGGGACCTCTGGGCTATGGACATGACTTAGGAGTTACTAGCTTATAGATGATATTTAAAACTGTGAATTTTGGGGCACCTGGGTGGCAAAATCAGTTAAGCGACCAACTCTTGGTTTTGGCTCAGGTCGTGACCTCAGGGTCTTGAGATCAAGCACCACTTCGGGATCTGCACTCAGTGTGGAGTCTGCTTAAGACTCTCTGCCCCTCCTGCTCATTCTCTCTCTCTCTCTCTCAAATCAAATAAAGAAATCTTAAAAAAAATAAAACCACGAGTTTTGTGAGGTTACCCAGGAAGAGAGTGAAGATAAAGCAAAGACTGAGCCCTCAGCATTGTCAAGTTTAAAAGGCAGAAACATGAGGAGAACCTAGGGTGGATGTGTGAAGGCTGGCCAGTCAGGGAGGAAATATGCCCACATCCTGGAAGCCAAGGAGCATTTTCAAAGTATTTCAAGATTTTCACAGTTGACATAGTATTCAATGGTGTCAAATTCTTCTGAGAGGCTGAGTAAGATGAAGGCTGAGAAATGTCCCTTGAATGTGGCAATGTGAAGGTCCCTGCCTTTAAGGAGCCTCCCTTCTAGCTGGGAGGGAGACAGAGACAATCAACACCACCACAAGAAAAGCTAGAAGGTGCTCCATTGGAAAATAAACAGGGAAGAAGGCTGGGGAATGTTGAGCAAAGTACCTGAATTTTATTTTATTTCTTTTAAAGATTTTATTGATTTATTTGACAGAGAGAGAGGGAGAGAGCACAAGCAGGGAGAGTAGAAGAGGGAGAAGCAGACTCTCTGCAAAGCAGGGAGCCGGATGCGGGGCTCGATCCCAGGACCCCGAGACCATGACCTGAACCAAAGGCAGACGCCTAACCGACTGAGTCACCCAGGCACCCCTACCTGAATTTTAGAAAGTTGGTCAGAACAAGCCTCTCTGAGAAAGTAACCTGAGAGCAAAGCCGAGGGCTACGTGGGAAGCCAGTAGAGTGGTTGCCCGGGGCTAGTAGTTCAGGCAAAGGGAACAAGTGTAAAAATCCAGTGGTGGGAGCATCTTATGTCTGAAGAAAGGGATCAACTAAACCCACATTTCCCAAAGTAAGTATAGCAGAATATTAATTCCGAAGGGTCTCCCCCTACAAAACAGGATTTCAACTTAAACTCTGCATACTCAGCCTTTCTTTTGGGAAGTAAAGTCTTTGAAAAAGTCTGGTAGCAAAGAAACCAACTGAATTTTGTTTAACTCCTTGTTTCCCGTGAGGATCTTTTTGGGGGAGTTTATCTATTAACCAAGTTAATATTCTAGGAAATCCACAAGGGGAAATTCTGGACTTACCTGTCTGTGTAAGTCAGAAAACAATGTAGTTCAGGTGTCAGACCTGTCAGATTTGAGTCGGCAGTGTGACAGTTCAAATAACGTCAGGTACTATTTTAAACAAATCTATTATGAAATCATAGAGTTGTCGGGAGCAAGTATGTGATTTCAAGAAATTATTTTGTCTCCTTTTTAAAGTTAGAACTGCATTTTAGTCATTTGAAAAATCTGTCATATTCTGATTTCAACCAGCTTGCTCCTGGTCTTTAGAAACAAAGGCCCACTGATTTCTGGCTGCAACCGAGTCAGACCAGGGAACGGAGTCTCCTCCTGAGAAAGCTGTTTTTCCACTCCAAT
>NC_138372.1:107815804-107915144 GCF_054177405.1 Leptonychotes weddellii | reverse complement strand
AATAGGAGTTTGCTGCTTTGCCGAGTGAAAAACAAAAACAAAAACATGCTTTGAACTTAGAGGGAAAAAAAGTGACCTTGGGGGGGGGTGGATTTTATTTCCCGTTCTTTGAAAAACTATCTCACATACCTCTTCTTTTTGCTCACCTGTCTGCCGTGCTGAATGGGGCCTCTATGGACTTGTAACCACTTAATTCCATTACCCAAAGAAAATTCTCACTAAATCACACCACAGCCACCTAAATGGTTCCATGAAATTTAATGTTTGATTTCAGCATCTCTAGAGATCTGATGCTTTAATATACTTAACGATTCATAAAGGCATCTGCAAAAGAGTTTTGACAGGTATGTAGACTTTACAACAGTCTTTATACATTTATTTATGTATTGCTTTGGTCTGATACTGTTTTAAGGGCACAACTTGCAAAGCACAATCTGCTCCTTAAGAAATGTTGACCATTATAAATATTTGAGTAATTTTTTTCATGGAAAGGGTGCTTACACTGATAGTTTAAAAAAAATGATAGAAATGATCCCAGAGAAAACACCTCATCAGTAGGACTTGTCAAGTTTTAAAGTCTACTGTTTGTGCTTTTAACTCAGCTATGAGAATCTTTGAGAATTTAAGGACCAAGAAAAGAAGATTATTACTAATAAAATTAGATATTTTCTATTAGACATAATTGATCACCACCATTATAACATGCCTTGGGAAAAATGATTTTCCTGTTTCTTATTAGTAACACAAATTCTTATAAGTATTTTGTATTTTATACTAGTAAGAAACACTATACCTACTGAAAGATCGCAGATTAGAATCTTCCAGAGTTAGCTTATATCTTCAAGAAAATGCTTTTAGATATAATGACATCACACACGCATGCGTGCACACACACACAATCTGCAGGGTAACATCATCAGGGATTCTTGATGATCAGGGAGCATCTCAATCAGTTCCAAGGGGAAAAATGTCTTTTGACATAAGTGCAGTCAAACCTTCTCTCTTGGCTACACGCCTGCATGGAGTCCTCACTTAAGAAATGAGAAATCCACTACTCGAGGGAAAGGACTCTCAAAGGGTAAAGCACACTTCCAGGAATCTTGCTCAGAATGTTATCATTCTATCCTAATAACTCAGGGTATGAACTCAGGATAAAAATTTTTATTTTACTTTCTCTTCTCCTCCTGTTACACCCTCACCCACAACACAGGTCTACAAGGCACAAGCACACATGCACACGCCATGTGCCCCGGACCCCAGCACACAGCTGACAGGTGTCTATTCTTTTGGTTTTCTCCTCCTTTCCTATCTCAAAGGACTCCCAGTTTGAGGATTGAGCACATTCATTTTTACAAACAAAAATAATTCAAAAGTTGGATTTCTCCGCAGGTGAGTCACTGTGACTTAGGTGGTGTTCACTGAGGGGCTCGAGCAAATTAGCATCCCTTCTGGAACTGGCAAATCCATCACTAAAGAATCATCCCTTTGTCCCAAAGCTGTATCTCCTGGTAGAATAAAGACACCATGGCTGGAGTAACACCTCAGTTCTTTTTCCCTCATTATTTCCTGGGAGCGGATTTGGAGTGGGCATTGGTGTGTGTTTCGTGTGCCTCTGTGTGCTCGTTGGGGGCGGGGGAAGAAAGTGCATGTTGGTGGCAAGAGGATATTTGTAGGGCTGAGGAGGAAGCTGCCATGAAAGGTAGAAAAGCATGCATTGCAACCTCTCCCCACACCAGCACTAGCGCTGTCTCTGATGGTGATGGTGTTACCAAAGGGACATATATGTGGACACCTCTGGGACTGCAACAGCGTGTTTCAGGTGCAATGCCATCATGGAAACTTTGTGGTCGGTGAGTTGAGATTTGGAAGCAACCCATAGGGCAGCTTTAGGCAAGTTACTAATCTCTCTGGGCTCGGTCTGCTTCTGGTCAAATTCTGCAAGCAATTGCGAGGCTTCCGTGGATCAGTGTATGCAATCCACAGTGTCTGGCAACTGGAATATGCCCTGCATGGCCCTCTTTTGAGCCTTTACTCACGATTCCTACTCTCTGTGATAGTACCTGTGGGCATGCCCACATGACCAGGCCATTTCTGCACCACCATGACTGTGTCTCATTCATATCCTTCCTTTTTCCAGGTTTGTCAGTCTTGTCTATCGTGACTGTGCACGCCCGGGGCTTATTTACCCCAGGGTGGGTCCGTCACTATGCCTTCCCTGATCTGGGCTGCAGTGCAGGCTTCAACCCTGCTCCTGGCCTCAACTCCCAGGTTCCTTTTTGGCCAATGGGAACTATTGGTAGAAACTCTGAGGTGGATGGGGTGAGGGGAGACACCAGGGCGTTTCTCCCAGGTGGTTTTACCTTGGGTGGCCACCCCCGGTGCTCCGGCTCCCTCAGGACAGACCTGTGTGTGTCCGGGCCCTGGACCCCACTGACCCTTTCTCTCTTAGCCTCAGATAGGTCTCTGCTTCCTATTCTTGCTAATCTCTCCCTTGCTTCACCATCCCTGTTTGGCTTCTCAGATTTTCCATCACCTGGGTGGTATAGTCAATTAAATTAAGCTACCTTGCTTTTAAATATTTATGGTAGTTTCTGTTTTCCTGGTTGGACCCTGACTGGTCCACGGATGCTGTGTTAATGGTCTTACTAAATGTTAGCCTCAGCGTTGGAAATTCACACTATGGAATTTCAAAGTAATGGGTCCTTAGATTTCTCAGGTAAATGGAGCTGAACCATCACAGGGCCAAGTTAGCTTCAGGAGACTGGTGAATATAGCTGTCCACATAAGCACAGAAGACACAGCAGGACCTCTGTTAACCCTGGCCACAGAATGAGTTGAAACGGGAGTTGAAACTCCGGAAGGAAAGACCAGCAAGAATCTTGGTGACCAGGAATGCCATGTCCCAACAAGGCCAAGCGCAGGGGACCCTTTCTTGAGACATGTGACTATTAGTCCATGTTAGGTGAGGGGGTGGGATACCACATTAAGTTTAGGCTAAGTGGTCATAAACAACTTCTGTGTTCTTGCTGCTGTTTGCATCACAACATCTAGTGGTATGCCCTGAAATGGTGAGGAAGCTTCCTTACCAGCACTGGTAGGTTCTCTCCATTTCGTAATCTTATTGCACTTGTAACAGGGACAAAAATTACTGTTGAAATATTCCTAGCCTTCACCCATATAAATCCTTTTCACTGCTCCCCTCCCATTCCCACCCATTTCTAGAAAGGAAAGATTCCCCTGTTCATTGGGTTGGTTCTAGGTTCTTTTTTGCAGGGCAAACTTGGATTGATGAGTAAAAGAGATGGAATAAAAGAAACCAGAGAAGCTGAGTGAATATGCCACTGAAGGAAAGGCAAGGGGGAGATACTCAGGAGGCAGGTGCCCATTGAGCATGGGGAGAAACAGGAATTGAAGTAAGGGGAAGAAGGGGTGTAAGAAGATGGAGGGGCAAAGAAAGGACATTTTTTGAAGTGTCATTTGAATGTGACTTATATCTCCTTTAAAGCTCTTTATTTTCTCTTTAAAGATTTATTTATTTGACAGAGAGAGAGAGAGAAATCACAAGCAGGGGGAGAGGGCAAGGGAGAGGGAGAAGCAGGCTTCTCGCGGAGCAGGGAGCCCAATGCGGGGCTCGATCCCAGGACCCCCAGATCATGACCTGAGCCAAAGGCAGACGCTTAACTGACTAAACCACCCAGGGGCCCCATCCTTTAAAGCTCTTTAACAGATACAAACAAAAATATGATGTATTTTAAAATGAGTTTTAGTGGTTTAACTGTACTTTTAAAAAATGTTTTACTTACACCACACTGTATGGGTACCTGAAGTTTATTTGGTTTCCATGTTTTCTGCTGTATATCATTAGCACCCTAAATGATGCTACCTTATTCCCTCACTGTTTCAGATATATGTGTGTTGTCTTTTAGCAAGGCAGAAAGGGGCTGACAATTGCCTTTTTTTGTTTATGTATTCACATGAAAAACATTGATTGAGGGCCTGCTGTGTACCAGGCTCTGTGTAAAACTCCATTCTGCCCCCAAGAAGCTCAAAGACTGGGGAGGGGCAAACCTCGTGATGGGAATGAAGACACAAGGTGAGCAGAGAGGAGGCGTGCTGTTTTCAAACACCTAGCGCAGAGCCAGTCATGTAGTAGGTGCTCAAATATGAAGTGAATCTAATAATGGAGGGTTCAGGGGCTGTGAAGCAAATGCAGGGACACAGGAACACCAGTCGGCAGGGGTTCAACCTACGACTTTCTATTTGATAGCTAAACCAATTTCGTCAATTGTCATATATTAATGGCATGAGGACACACTACCATGTGATGGGACGGGGCGGGACAGGGACACACTGCCCTCTATTCTCAAGGCAACCTTGTTCTTTTTGGGAAGACAAGACAAATGCAGAATACACATAGCAAATAATATGCCCGTATACAATGAAGCACAAAATCACGAGCTAGATGTGATTGTGTATTGTGGGAATTGGCTCTCAGGGAAGCTTTTCCTACATCAGAGAATTCATGCAACAGAAATAAATGGCCACAAGAATGGTTTGAGTTACACTAAGGTGACACCACAAACTCCCCGGTAGAAGGCATGTGCCAGAATGACGCATGTGTAGGAATGACAGATTGGTGTTTATGGGCTAACAACCCTTGTTGGGTTTCCCCTGAAAGAACAGAAGAGAAGCAGAGTGTGTGATGGAAGCAAGCCAAACTTCCTCCCTTACACATCCTGTGGTCTCCATATTGAAGCCCAGGGTCTAATTCTAAGCAAACTTGTATAAATGTGTTCACAGCTCTGTAGAGCCAGAGATAACAAATGATGGTAGTCTAGCAACTTAAAATTCTAACTTCAGACAAAATAGTGTTGTAGCTGACCTTCCAGCAATCAAGCACAGACACGAGAGCTAGTCTGTGTACTCTGAGCTTCTCTCAAAAAAGAACCACATCTAATAGGCTGACCTATCTACCGTCTTCCATCCTTATATCCTAGACAATATTCAGTAAATATTTGTATAGCAAATGAATAAGACAAAGGCAGAGAAGCATAAACTACCACACCAAAAAAGTCCACTACCTATTCTAATTAGGAAAACTTTACACCCAGCCTTTAAAGTGACTTTTTTGCAATTGAAATGAAGCTACATGGGCTTGGCAGACAGGAGTACTGGGGAGAGACTGCTAGTGGGTATCAGAGTTTCTATCTGGGATGATGAAAATGTTCTGAAATTAAATAGTGGTGACAGTGGTCCAACTCTCCGAATATAATACAACTCGCTGAATTGCGCGCTTTAAAAGGATGAATTTTGTGGCATGTGTATTATATTTCAATAAAGCTGGTGTTTTTTTAAATCACAGTTGAGATTCAGTCTTGATGAGATACATTATCATTCTAGAATCCAAATACAGCTCATTGTGCATAGTGTAACAAATTAGTCTTATTCTTGCAAATGAGGAGATTTACATCACAACCCAATGAAAATTATGACCTTACAATAGAGAAAAAATTATTCTTTTGAAACATGAAACCACTTTGAACAGAAGACCAACATGCAAATGAGCAGGGGCTCAGTAACCTAGAGCTGAAAATATTTTGTTTGTGGATCAGAGAATTGGTAGCTTGCCTATTGATTCATTTGGTCGTTCATCCAACAAACATTTATTAAGAAATCTGAGCAGCAATATTTTTCTAGGGTCCTAAAGAACTGTCTCATCCCTGGGCTGAATCATCGAGCACTAGAAAGGTTTGCAATTCCCTAAATCCACTTGATTGCACTATATACTGGCCTGTACAGATCCATTTCCTACAACAGCGAGACTCTGGGGCTCTCTCAGATGAAAACTGGGACAGAGAGTTAGACAACTCTAACAGAAGTGGGTTCATCTTGACCACAAGTCCTAGTATTCTTATAAACAGAAAAATGTACATTCTTTTCTAGATATAAGACTTTTTTCTAACATTTATGGCCCACAACTACCATCAGTTCTCTATCCATCTGGAATCCACAGTAAGCTTTAACAGGCTGTAGCTGTCCCTTCCTATAACCCTGAACTCTCCAGGATGGCCACCACTAGACATAAAAGGTTATGAACATTTGAAATGTATCTTGTCCGAATTGGGATGTGCTGTCAGCATAAAATACCCACCAAATGTTGAAGGCTTAGTACAAAGAATCTAAAACATCCCTTTAGTATTTTTAAATCTGTATTACAGGTTGAAATGACACTATTTTGGATATATTGGGTGAAATAAAATATGTCACCCTCCCAAATGCAGCTATGCCTCCCCTGAGGATGAACAACAAAGGGCCTCAGTTAAAGAGAGCACAGCCTTGTGAAGATGACAAGGAATGGAATCAAAGGAGGTGAAGAGAGAGGCATGGCAAGCTCTGCTTACTAAATTTTTATATCTGCTGTCATAACTGGGGGGAAATTATGAGAATTAGGCTCAACCTTTCAGTCGTTTTGAAATCTTGACACTATTTTGTAACCAAGACTTCTTTTTTTGAAGGGGAATCCCAGCTGACCACAGGCCCGTTGCGTAGCTGGGCATCAAGAGCTAGATTGTACACAGAAGCTAACGTTAATTGCTACCGTTACATGCAGGCAACTGGGGTGTTTAGAGAGTGGAATCAGATGCAGAGAGAGGATCACAAACTGCTGGAGCCCTTTATCCAGATATAAGTGGTCATTTTCAAACTATATTTTTATTTTATTTTTACTTTTTTTTTTTTTCAGAGAGAGAGTGTGCACATGCCCGTGTGAGCAGGGAGGGGAGGAGCAGAGGGAGAGGGGGCATCTTAAGCAGGCTCCACACCCCACATAGAGCCTGATGTGGGGCTCAATCTCACAACCCTGAGATCATGACCTGAGCCGAAATCAAGAGTCCAACGCCTAAGGGACTGAGCCACCCAGGTGCCCCTCAAACTATATTTTAATATCCATTTGGATAAAGAGCTCATAGCAAGGAGAAAGAAATAAGTGCATTTGCACTGCATAAAATGGAGGGATATAATTTTCAGGACATGATCTATGTCCCATTTCCTTTATGTGAACAGTCCCAATCGAAGAGAACGCAAATCTTTCAGAGTAACTCATATGTACTTCAAGCTCTTAGCCATTAAATTAGCCTTAGCCTGTAATGAGATCCACTGCGCCAGGGTGGGGGTATTAGAGACACAGAGATGAAATGACTGGGTAGCCTTCCAGGTGAGAGACACAGTTTGGTAGGGGCAAGACACAAGAAAACAGATAACAAAGCAACGGCATATATGCTGTAATTGTGATATTTGATTATTAGTAGGTGTAGGAGAACATGCACGTTTTATAAGTAATTAAAGACAAGTCTACATAGACTACTACTTGGTTAACGACGCAACTGCTGCACAACAATAAATAAATTATCTGCTAATGGTCTGAGTTATGGAAGTTAGTCCAAGCTACTTTGGGTTTGTGTCTACGGTTCTTTGCTGCTGGTGACGTAGGACAAACAAATTAGGAAGGAGTCTTTTGTTTTCCTTCCCTCTGCCGTTTGCTCAGGAAATTCTATGCTTTGCCCATAGCTCTTGGTGCCCTGGAGGCTTTGCTCTGCAGGAAGAATAAAACCTGTGCGAAGTTCGAGTTTTCATGGAGAGGCACTAATGATGATAGTAACGACGGACTATTTGGGAAAACAAATGAATTATTACAGCTGACAGCTTTGGGTGGAAAACACGAGCTAACTCATGAATTCGCTAATGAGTTTTCTGTGATGTAGAGTGTCTGTGTATAGGGTGGCTTTAGATAGTGTGTGTGTGTGTGTGTGTGTGTGTGCACCCAAGGGAGGAGGGAGGAGGATAGATGGAGATTGTCTGCATTCTGGAGTCTCACATGATAATCTTAGAAATCATTGATAAATGTTTCCAAGTCTCTGTGACTACTCTTGATTTGTGAACGAGACACCTTTGCCATATACAAAAAAAAAAATCAGTGTTCTCATATTTGTAAATTAGCCATTACAATCTTTTGATAACTGCTCAAGTAACACTTCCAGCTCAGTTCAGTCCACTTTTACTTGAGAGACACTTTGGTGAAACATGGTTTGCTATTAAGTAGTAGAAATGGAATATTCTGGTCGTTTTTGAAAGATGCAACTGTGTACGATTATTTGGAATCCCTTTACCAGCTGCTAGTAAGAAGCAAGAGGAAAAGAGGGCATTGTTGAAACCTCCCTGAATAGCATTTTAAGGATATCTAGGTAAGACAAATTATTCTTTAAAAAAAAGAAAAAGGAAAGAAAGACTAAAAAGGAAATTCCATTAAATTCAATTAGGCAAGGAAACTGACTGTTACCATTGGATTATTAGATACAAGGTTTTGCTTGTGTGTATGTGTTTTAGGGGCCAATAAATAGACTTTACAGTGTACTAAAAACCTATATAAAATCTATGCGGGCGGCATACATATGCTTGTTTTGTAGAACTTGGAGCATAGGTATGCTGTCAGTTTTTCCTATACAGGTTTATAATTGTACACTTATTTTTTTGGCATATCTTTGGTCAGATTTAGGACACATTCCTCATTACTAGTCATTCTCTTATTGAAAAACCTTTCTAAGTGCAATTATATAACACCACACAGATTACATTTTGGAGGATATTTATAATTAGGTGAGAAAGGAAAACAGGTGTCCCTTGCAGGGAGAAATCCCTACAGTATATTCTCTATGCTTGTCCTGCCCTAGAAAAGATGTAAAAGTCATAATGAATTTGTTTTGAGTAAGCTAATGAACATCATTAGCTACGTGCTCTGTGAATTAGGTAATTTTCTATATGGCCTGGCTTCAAGGATATTTACATTTTTAGTATTATTAAATTCTGCTAAAGTTAAAGCAGTTAACCATTTGTTTACATGAGTTTTAGGATCGCATGAGCCGATAAAGAAATAAGTGCCTGGTTCTGATGCCCCAGTCTGGGAGGGGTGGGAGGAGGGAAGTGGACCAGTGGCTGAAGTAGCCTATCTACAGGGCAGGGCCAGAGGAGGAAAATTCATGGTACAGGGCACATTTTGCTCCTTCTGGTAAATCTTTAAGATTCACTTTGATCCCCACAGCTTGCCATTAAGAACAAATCAATGGATACTGGAGGCTAGTAGCGGTCAGTTCATCATCCAAGAGGGCTCACTCCTGATCACCCATCCTTGCCGGTCCTCCTAAGGGAGCATTTCCAGCCGGAGTACCCCCCACCCGGGACAAGGCTGATGGGTGGTTGGAGCTGCTTCTCCCTCTGTTTTCTTTGACCTCTGCCCCTTGTAAATAAGCCTCTTTTCCTTCTTTAAATATCTCCTGTTTTTTCAACTAACTCATGAGTAGACTAAGAAATACTGTTGGTAAGCAGTTTTCTTTAGCTTTTATTCTTTTAGTCTTCCAGAGCACACACAGTGATTATGGGTTTTAAAGATACTTTCCAGTTATGAAGATTCACTATAGGATTGTCCCTGTGTTTTATTTTTACCCCATCCCTTGTTTTCCTCTATAGTCTAGCTAACCCTCTTCAAGTTACAGATAGTTCCTGATTGGAACTTCAGCAGTTTGAAAAGTAGGTGCTGGGTATAGAATCTTTTTTTTAAAGAGTTTATTTATTTTTTTATTTGAGAGAGAGAGAGAGCGAGGGAGCATGAGTGGTAGGGAGGGGCAGAGGGAGAGGGACAAGCAGACTCCCCATTGAGCAGGGAGCCTGACATGGGGCTCGATCCTAGGACCCCGAGATGATGACCTGAGCGGAAGGCAGATGCTTAACCGACTGAGCCACCCAGGCGCCCCAGTGCTGGGTATACATTAGGCTTTTAAAACAAAAAAGTTGAAGCAATTAGCAAAAACAACTAAGACAAATATCAAGAACGCTTAGCTGAGGAGAATTTTTTTACCACACCAAATTACATGTATGTATTTTCCTCTTCTTCATAACACTGAATATAATCTCTAGTTACATATTTACTTGTTTTCTGTTTTCTCCTCAGGACCTCAGTCCCCATGACTCAGTGATCACATTTGCTCTGCACGCTGCAAATCCAGCACCCAGCTCAGCATCTAGCATGTGGAAGGGGCTTGGTAAATAGCCAGTGAGTGAATAAATTAATGTTATGTTAGTGGCTGTGTAATCTTCAGTTTCACATTTATATATGTGTGTATTTCCATTGACTTTTCTTCAGATTATTAAAAAATCCTTGCGGCTTTCTATTCCTTGCTTCAGATTAGAAAGTTGAACATAATCTACTGTATTTTTAAGGCTGGCTGGAAATGCTCTTCAAAAGAAAAAAAAAAAAAACTAAGCTGGTAAAAAAGAATCACACACTCAGCACTGGAGTGGAGTCATCCGGTCCACACTATTTCCCAAGCAAGAAATTCCTCTTTCATTATTTGAACCCTGTTTCTTGACTAAGACACACCATTTTTATTCATGGGTCTGGTGTTTCCATCTGTGTGTTCACAGCAGGAAGCATCACTGTGAGATCCTTGCCCCATGAAGGAGTCCACCTTAGCTGCTTGCTTCCATTTCACTCCCAGAACAAAGGCATTCTAGCGTGACCACAGAGGAATAAAATAACATTTGCTTGTCTCTTCACATTTAACTGCAAAAATGCACTTCTGCTATGAAGAGCCAGCAATAACATCTCCTACTGTCTTGTTTCCGGAGAAAGAAACAGAAACTGACTGGGGGCTGTGGAATTGGTCCTGTAATTTGGCAGCTTGTTCTGCTGGATACTACCCAACCAGAGTTGGGCTCACCTGCTGCGTGCCTAGGAATGATCACAGGTTGGTAATCAGAGGTTGAGAAACAGTAGATATTTTTATAGTCCTGGGGTGTTATAATTAGCTCAAGCCTAAGAGCCACCCCAAATTCCACTCAGCAGTGGTTAGAATTTCTTTCCTCAGAATCAGCCAGCTATGGGCTATCGTGTCTGTGGAGGATGGATCTGTCCCTGAAAGAAGCAACCCAAAAATTTCCTGCTAACTCTGAGAAGACCAGAGCAGGTTCTTAGCTCTGGCATGGGCTTGCTTCATCTCTGTCTTTGTTCCATAGAGTGTGGCTTTACACCACCCGCTCCCCGTGCCTACTTTGCTACACCAGCACCGTTAGCATTTCCCGGATGTTAAACAGAGAGTGATGTAGTGACCTAGCTATGGATCCACAGTTCTTTGCACACGGCTTGTGCAGTGGCATCCAGCTGGGCTCTCTTGAGGGGGTGAGTCCTAGAGGTCCTGCCAGCTATTGTTCATACTAAAAAGAGTCTGCCTCAGAATAGAAATTGCATCCCAACCAAAACACCATCGATCTCAAATAAGAAAGCAAAAACAACCCTATGCTCGATGCTAGTTTTAATTTCTATTTTAACTTGTCTACTCTATTGCATGTGATTTTTAGTATTAAATATAAAGGTAAATCGGTGATAATTAATTAATTATGCAATTCCTAAACTAACAGCAATGATTTTGGAAAGGTTTTTTTCATAACTTCATTGGGTATTTACCATGTACCAGACCCTCTGCTACATGCTTTCATAAGCTTATCAGTTAAATCTCATAATAATCTTATAAAAGACATTATCTTTTGTTCCATTTTAGGGATGAGAAAGTCGAAGTCCAGAGATGTTAACTAACTTACCCCCTAGCCTATACCACCAAGATACTTTGGAGTCCGAATTTGACTCCAAGCAATTTGACTCCAGAGTTCCTATACTGAATATGAATTCCAGAAAGTTATTGAAAAATATTAGATATATACTAGAAATAGATTAGATTAGATATATTAGAAATAATCAGATTTGAAGGTTCCAGACCTGAGTAAATAACAGATAGGTTAGTTGCCTGTTACCTTAGTGAGCCAGCAGGCTTAGCATGCTTATTTAGCATGACCAATGGGTAACTGGCAAGTAACAAGGGGTTGGGAAAGTATTCTTAGAAACTATAGAGGTCTGTCTTGAGCCCTTTGGACATTACATCTTTAACTAGTGGTTTGCAGCGAAGTAGTTAAGTTCACATGTAAAGTCCAGAAGCTTCTAGAATCAGCAAATTATGCCCCCAAAGCTGGAGAGCCTATGGAGACATTAAGAAAGATAAAGTGTGTAACTAAGGCATCCAGCTCGGTGAGTCAGCTGCTTCAAGAGGCAGTGTTCCCTGAGGAAGCTCCAAAGAATTATGTTAAGCTGTATTAATGTAAGAGGGTAAAAGAGAAGCCTGATTTCCAATTCAACTTTGGAGTTCCCTTGGCGGGTGAAACAATTACAGGTCCCTTGCCATCAGCCTTCATTGTGTCAGCATTTTTTTTTCAATGTTTATTCAAATACATCCCTAAATCTCTTAGAGAAAATTCCCTGTTTCCCCTCATTATTTTCTTCTTTATTTTTACTGTAACACTTCTTTTTTTTTTTAAGATTTTATTTATTTATTTGACAGAGAGAGAGAGAGCACAAGCAGGGGGAGTGACAGGCAGAGGGAGAGGGAGAAGCAGGCTTCCCATGGAGCAGGGAGCCTGATGCGGGACTTGATTCCAGGACCCTGGGATCATGACCTGAGCTGAAGGCAGTCGCTTAACTGACTGCCACCCAGGCGCCCTACTGTAACACTTAAAGAAATGGTCCTGATTTGTAACTCCTTCTTAAATTCATAGATCTGTTCATTCATTCTTCTGCTATCTCTGCCTTCTCCTCCCACGTTTATTGGTCAGCTACTCTGTACCAGGTTTGGTCTTGGGGACAAACCTGGACCAGGTGGTCCTGGTGTTCCCCCTCCTTAGCCCCTGGGCCCTTATATTGCTCCCACTCTATCTAAGCCTGGCAGATAAGTCAACTCTACATTCTATGCAACAAAGTTACCAACTTCATTTGTGTTCAATAAACTCACCTATTCCCACGCTTGATTGATTCCTTACTGACGTAGGATGAAGAGGAGGCCCAGTGGTGACTACAGCTTTTTCATGAATCTCATTTCATTTGCTTCTCAAAACAATATACTGAGTGGGGAAAAAAATCTAGTTGCAGAATATAATATAGTATAAATAAATTTAGGTACAAGCAGAATTCCTCGTTACTTACTTGTGTTTGCATGGACAAGGAGAAAGGGAAGGAAGGATAAATCTTGGGCTGGGAGCACTGCCATATCAGGAGGTGTGGGGGAGGCATAAAGGGAGAAGTCATTTTGGCTTTATATAGTTTTGTCTTGTTAGCCCCTGTTTTATCAGGTAAAATAAGCATGCATTACCTTTGTAGTCTGAAAAGTATAAAAAAAATTTACATTTAAAAAACAAACAGAAAAATAAAATAACTCTGAGGTTGAGATTAACAATTCCTCATTTTTATGGGCGAAGAAATTGAATCTGAGGGAAAGCAAGGTGTTTCTCAGGAAATAGGGCCAGGGATAAGCAGAGCCAGGCTTCATCCTGGCTTGAGAGAACAGTGAGATTTTTGCCCACAGCAGCTGTTTCATTTCCGTAGAACAAACACATCACAAACTTGTTAGGATTGGGGCATTGTACAAAAGCTTCTGGTACTAGGGGATAAATAAAAGTCTCTGGTACTAGGGGATGAGACATTTTAACTAAAGGGATCAACAGTACGCCAGTTGTCTCTGGGTGTGATGCTGGATACCAGGTTGGCCACACCAAGTTCTTCATAACTTCTTCTTCCAAGTTCAGAGACCCCCTTACAGTTTCCAGATATCATCAAATCACTCTTAAGGAAGCAATTTGGTTGCTTGCTTATTGACTGTTGACTGTTGACTGTTATTTGCAGGTATGCACAATTATGGGCAGTGAGTACTCAGTTGGGAAATACTTAGGTTTTTCTACCTGTTTCTCTGTTTTGAGTATGGTTTTCTACACTGATGCCAGTGAAAATTAATTCACATACCGAGAGGCCCTCACCTCTCCCATGGTAGAGTCTTGGAAAAGAGGAGAGATATAGTGGTGACAAACCACGGTGATCAAAAAAATTAAGTGTACCTGGAACTGAGCAAGTGAACAACCAGCAGAATTCTGGCCCTTGAGGCAGGCTTCCCAGAAAACCAGAAAGTTAAACGGGTATAGCCAAACTTAAACCAAGAACTTCACAGGGTTCGGTTTCTGCTCAGCACCATATTTAAAGAAACAAAAGTCTGATGGAAAGTATAGCCTAAATAATTCAGATATATCGAGTGCTAACACACACGCACGCATGCGTGGGCAAATAGACTGTGGCAGGGGTGGCAGAGGGCGTGGGGGCTGCTTTTCTGACGTTCAGCCACACTTCTTTGTTTTGTGTTTAGAGAGCACTCTTACTCTCCATCTCCCCCCATGTCCTGGCTTTTCAGTCTCTCTTCTCACTCATGGTCTCCTTAGGCTGGGTATGCCTCTGGACTCTTTCTTCCTTCCTTGGCCTTGTGTAACCACCCCTGACAAATAAAGTTTTTCCGCCACACAGTGGTGGTCAGGCATCCACTTTGGTTGCTGTTCTGTTCCCAATCAACCGCATCCTGCCTTGGCCTAATTCTCCCTCCGCCCACCCCCAGATCATCAGCATTCCGGCTGATAGAACATTCTGCCTCATAAGACTGAATTTCACCTTACAGCCCAGTGTGTGGAACAATAATCTAGTGGATCATGGCAAATAATGACAGAAAGGTGGAGTTGCTTCAAGTGGAGTTTTCATCGAGGGAGTTTTCCAGGACCGTCTGAGTTGCCCCGTTCTCAGTCTTGCGTTCTTGGATGGAAACAGTATCCATTGGTTTCCTCTTTTGATGGAGATAGATGCAGAGATGAGGACTGAGCCTAGTGGATTTCACATAAATATTTCATACTTTGTAAAATAGCAAAAATAGGAATCAAGACCTTGGACACAAGTGACGAATCACCTTGGGATGAACCAGTGCAAAATCCAGTATTTTTCCTATTGTTTCTCATATTTATTCTACACATTAGATACCTATGTATGTATCTATCTATCTTCATCCTGATCAAGATCGTGATCATTATCTATCTTGTTCAAGTAGATCTTTTTAGGAAACCAGGGATGAAGTTTAGAAGAAAAAATTATAATAGACAAATAACACCATTTTAAATAAATGTATAATTCTCAAATTCCATGTCTGAAGGTAGCTCCAGAACCATAATCGCTGATCCCAGAAATTATGCCAAAGAAGAAGATTGTTATTTCTTACGTTCTCCCATTACAATGTCCGTGACCTTGTTATCCAAACGCACATCTCCATGTCTGTAGAGTTGCAGGGTTCCTCTTAGCGCTAGTGTAAGTGTTGTCTAAGATATCCAGTCAGTCCACATTGTGCAGGTAATTCACCAGGCTTTGTTTTGTGCTGACCAGGGTCAAGCTCAGGGGTCTCAAACTTTTCAATAGTGTATACTTGTGTATAAATTGAATGCATGGATAAAATCAATGAAAATAGAAAATAGAAGGTTTTCTTCCTATGTATCAGTGGATCATGTTGTGTACCATCTGGGGACCACTAGTCTGTCCCATACTTAATTACATGTGTGCTTCATCACCTCAAGGAAAGGGTAGGTGGCCACTCACTGGAAACGCTTTGCTTTCTGAACAACAAACAGGAGGGAGCGTGCATTGACCCTCTTGAAAGGCACTGTGCAAGCCAGTGCTGCACAAAGTTTCCTGGAATCCTACAGTTCTGTTGCATTTTAGAAGCTCTGCATCCTCCCCATTAATAGTTGCCCAGGCATTTTTGGATGAACAGGAGGGGGAAATCTATTGAACTGGTGATGATTTTGATGCCTTTGAATAAAGTTCTGTATCTTAGGGCACCTGGGTGGCTCAGGTAAGGTTAAGTGATTGCCTTTGCCTCAGGTCATGATCCTGGAGTCCCCAGATTGAGTGCCGCATTGGGCTCCCTGCTTGGCAGGGAGTCTGCTTCTCCTTCTGACCTTCCCTCCTCCCATATGCTCTCTCTCTCTCTCATTCTCTCTCAAATAAATAAATAAAGTCTTTAAAAAAAATAAAGTTCTGGGTGCCTGGGTGGCTCAGTTGGTTAAGCGACTGCCTTCGGCTCAGGTCATGATCCTGGAGTCCCGGGATCGCGTTCTGCATAGGGCTCCCTGCTCAGCGGGGAGTCTGCTTCTCCCTCTGACCCTCCTCCCTCTCGTGCTCTCTGTCTCTCATTCTCTCTCTCTCGCAAATAAATAAAATCTTAAAAAAAAAATAAAGTTCTGTATCTTGAGATGACCTTAGCCATCACCATTTCAAAGACAATTAAGAATCTCCTAGAGGGGCACCTGGGTGGCTCAGTCAGTTAAGCATCTGACTCTTGATTCCAGCTCAGGTCTTGATCTCAGGGAGGTGAGACTGAGCCCTGCACTGGGCTCCACAGTGAGCGTGCAGCCTGCTTGGGATTCTCTCTCTCTCTCTCTCCCTCTGCCCCTCCTCCCCTGCTCATGCACACTCTCTCTCTCTTAAAAAAAAAAAAAAAAGGATCTCCTAGAGACCATCTTTTACATTTTTTTTTTAACTAGGTAATGTTCCAGCACAAGGTTATGACTGCAAAATAGAAATCAGGAGGTTGGCAGCAGTGCAGCCCTAGACTCTGAGCCCTAAACATCTCCAGGGCAGATGCCCCAGCTTCCGGCATGGGTCTATGCTTGGTGACCACCTGGGCAACCACTTGGGAAATCCCCCCCGCCTTGGCTCCTGCCTGCAGGAAAGTGTTAATGGGTGAAACTGAACAATGTTTAAAAAAATGGACCTTACGTGAAGGGACATAGCCTGTGAGAGCAAGGAAATGCTGAGAAGTGGCTTGGCACTAGGGTGGTGGGGAAAAGCCTTGAATGTAGATGAGGCAGGAGCCAGTGAGGATAATTAAGCCCAAAGCCTTGGGCCGTCACCCAGGGAAGCCCTACAATCTCCTGTTTGCTCGGGGTGGGGAACTTCAGTTAACTATTTCCATTTACCAACACCCAAATAGTGCCTGACCACTGCCTCCCTCTGTGGCCTCCAGTGGGGTGTAGAGAATAAGCGAAGCCTTATGAATCTATAAAATATGTGGGGACCTAGAGCAGAGGCAGGTGCTATGAGGATGAGCTGTATTTGACACCTCATCCGACTGGCCTGGGGGAAGAGCCCTGCCGGAGGGGGGCAACGAGGGCTTGCCCCGCATAGAAGCCTCATTGTAGTCATAACTCTCAGCACCGTAGTGGTGTTTATCTTTCTCTGTAGCCTTCTTTTTCTCCCACAGCTTCCCTCCGTAGATTACGTGCTGGTAATAGTGAAGGTGAAGGTCAAAGCAGGCTCCTTGTACCAGTCTGGAAGCCTCAGACCCCACCTGCAGCCCCAGCTGAGGAGGAGGCCATTTCTCTGTCTCTGGGAAAACAACTCTGAGACCTGGCAGATCACAATAATGTTTCCATTGAAGACACCTCATTCTGTCCCCAGTTTGCATCACAAAAATATCCCAGCCCCACTATAAGTAGAGGGAAAAAATGAATGGAAAGTATGGGAGGGGAAAAAAAGGATTTCTGATAAATTCCAAATGAAGCTTGAGTGCTCGGTCTTTCTTCTGAGTCTTTTATTACCGATGAATTGTTCAAAGTTCGCTGCAGGTCCCACCTCAGTCAGCGGTCTAATGGTGTAAACTCCTAAGTGATGCAATTCTTTCTCAGAACTTCATAGCATCTTGGGCACATCTTTACTTTCATACTTCTCACTTTACTTTGCCAGTTGTAGTTTTTATGTCTGCCACTTTCACAAAGTGTGAACCATTTTGGGGCAGGAGCCCAGATTTATTTATTTTCTTCCCCTCTCTCATTTTTTATTTTATTTTATTATTATCATATATTATTCTATTATTCTCTTTATTTTCACAGCCAAAGAATCTGTATTGAGTAGAATTACTCCGAGGAACCAGATGTGCTGGGTATTAAAATGTTTTTTTTTAAGCCTCAATAGTTAAAACAGTGTGGGATCTTTGCATAAAGAGTGTATATGGTATATGATGAAGACAGCAATCATAAGGGGAGAAATAATAGTTTCCATAAATTGTGTTGGAGCAACCAGGCAGACTTCCAGGAAAAACAAAAACAAAAACCCTCATACGGTACACTAGCATAAACTACAAATGGATGAAAAATTTAAATGTAAAATAAAAAGAAACCATAAAACTTTAGAAGAAATTCCAGAAGTCATACAAAATTGACAAATACCATAGTAAAAAAATCCTCTTATCTACCAAAACCAAAACAGAGCAAACAAAACAAAAAAAAAAAGAAATCCTGCAAGGAAAATCAAAAGACTATGAGAAATACTTGCAATTCATATCACAAAGAGCTGATTTCCTTCATATAAATTGATAAGACCAATAGCACAATAAAGAAAATGAGAAAAAGATATGAACGGGAAATTCAAAAAAAAAGGAGATAAAAATTCCACTTAACCATTGGAAAGGATGCCCCATCTCAATTATAATTAGGGTAATGCAAATTAAAATTTCACAGAGACAACATTTTTCATTCTATCAGGCTGTTAAAAATCCAAAAGTTTGAGGGTAATTCTATTGGCAAGATCTCAAATAATAGGTGCTCTCACACATATTGATGATGGATATTATAGTAGTGCATTCCCCATGGAGAGATATTTCTGAGTATTTACCCAAATCACAAATGGGTAATTTCTAATTTATACAAAAATCCTACTTCTGGGAATTTATCTTGCAGATATAATAATACAATTGTACAAAAATGATGTCTATACAAACTTGTTAGTTGGTGCATTGGTTGTAGTGACAAAAGACTAGAATTAGGTGAAATATCCATGTGTAAAAGAATGTGTTTAGCAAAGTGTGGTACATCCACGTAATAGACTACTATGCACATGTACAGAAAATGAGGGGGCAGTTCCATATGTGCTGGTATAGAAAGGTTTCCTTTCTATGAAATGATATGCTGCAATCCTCAAGACATATTGCTTAAATAATAAAGCAAAATGTATACCACGGTAAGGAGTATAGAATCTTTGTGTAAAAAGGGAAAAAACAAGAATATATACTTCTGTTTTTGTTACACAAAAAACAAAGACACAAGTAGCTAATAAGTTACCCCTGTGGAAATGAAGGACAAGAATAAAGTAGAAACATTTTGCTGACTACCTCTTGATACTGTTTTTTATTTAATGCCATATGAATGGATTAACTATTCAAAACTTATATATATTATATATGTCAGTCATATTGAAATATGTCTGATTTTAATGTATCACCCGAAGAGTCTTCTTTAGGGAAACCAAAACAAAGCTCAAAACTGGTTCTTACAAATTACTCTGTTTCTTTCTTTCTTTTTTTTCTCCTGTTCCCATTAGGGCTTTTAAGCCTGATGTATTTCTTCCTTTGACGTGGAGAAGAAGATATATAACTGTTCTGATGAGTGGCCTGAGGATTTTGTGTGTTCTATCAACAAAATGGAAGCCACTATTTCCGCATTAACTCTGGATATGGATATCTTGTTTCTGAGACACGAGCTTTTCCTAATGCACTGAGTGTTTTACTCTATAGATCACTGTTTTCAACCTGCTAGCAACACCCAAGTAGATCAACAGCTGTCATGTTTCAGCCCAAGAGTGGCTAAAAGTAAAGGTGATGTCTCTCACCTTGAGATGAATAGCACTGAGGTTCCAGGTATTTGCTCTTATATGCCAGAGCTAATTTTCCTCAGTTATAAACAGTGGTTTATGTATCGTTTGATTTAGTAATGCTTCCATGCAAAATATAAGAATTCCCAAATGCAACTATGTAGATGAAATAAAATAAAGTCTCTCTGTAACTTGTGTAGACATATGAAACCCCATCAATGCCCTGATCTGGTGGGTCGATTTCTAGGTCTAGAGAAGAGAAGGGGGTGAGGTTCTAAGGTCAGGTGGAACAAGGTGGGGGGGCAGGTGAGGTGGGGAGTGGGAGGAAGGAGGAAGCTCCTACTTGCTTATCTTTCCAATCTGCTTTTCCTTTTCACTCTCTTCTTCTAAAGCCCTTTGTACTTTCTGTCTCCTCTGCCGAGAAGAGGCTGCCCTGCATCTTTGAATGTCTATCTCCTGTGCATCATTTAGATCTAAGCTCCAATTTACCTCTTGAAATATACTTTTACTGTTTCCCCACACCCCTTATTTTTCTATCACCTCCTGTTTATCTTCTTGATAGCACTGATCACTGTGAAATGGCATTGCTCTTTTGTTACTTGTGTATCATTTATCATTCCTCTTCGCTCTCCCACCTGATAGATTATAGACTACAGAAGAGCAGGGTCCTGGTCTGTCTCGCCCTCCCATGTATTTTTGGTGCCTAGAGCAGTGTCTGACCCATTACAAGACCTCAATAAATATTTGTTATATGAATAAATGGAAATTAAGGTCCATGTCTGATGGGGTTCTGTGCACAAAACCTCTCATATGAAAAACATTTAACAAATACTCATTCAGTGAAGGAGTAAATTCAAGCGAACTCTCCATTAGACACGGACATTGCCTTTTAAAGCACTCAATCTGGCAAAGAAAAGATTCTGGCTCGACACTTATTTGTTTGGTGATCATTCTTTTATCATACTTAAAATAATTACTGAGATTTCTGAAATTCTGAATAAAAAAAAGACAGCCTTCTCTTATACTTTTAGTATTTGTTAAGAAGGCCCAATATGCATTTAAAAAGGCTTATTTAACTTAAAATGTTATGTGACTATCAGCAGACTTATTTATTATACATGTAATTTCTTTCTTGAGAATCAATGGTACTTGTACTAAACTGAATCAATTTTTCCTCTGATAACTGACTTAAAAATCAATTGCACAAAGTTCTTTGTCATGAGCAATGCAATATTTCTTTAGGTATTTTATTCCGATTTCAGATGTCATTTTTATAAGTATAAAAATAGATTTTTAAGTTGTATAAACAACTAGAGTTTATTAATGTGTTGGGTTAGTCAATCCTAAACACAAGGCTACATTCACAATATTAATGGTCCTACAGACATAATTAGTTATATTTAAAAATACAAATACTATATGTGCTTTTTAATGAGACTTAAATCCCTTTTTAGAAAGACTATTTCCTTCTCGAACATACATCCCTTTTTTATGTGGTGAAATTACAGATAATAAGCCAGGTTTTAGACAGGGGAATGAATATCTATTGCATGTCTAGACATGTTCTAGACATGGTGTTGGGTATTGTTCATATGTTAGGGCCCACCAATTAGTCTCTGGAGTTTTCTGCCGCCACTTAGCCTTTAGGGAATACTCCTTGTGAGTTATTCTGTGTGATGGCGTCTACACTGTGAGATGGGTCCCTTGGGTCACTTGGGCCTATAGGAATCAGAAACTCTGAGGATGGACTCAGCAATCTTTTTCAGTTTTAAAGCTTTCCTGTGGATTCTGAAGCATGCTAAAGTTTGAGGCTCACTGATCTATACCATCCCCACGTTCTCGTTTAGATCTAAAATTTAGTGATCCAGAAGAGTTAAGGGGACAAAAAGTTCACCAAGAATTAGAGGGACACCTGGCTGTCTCAGTTAGTAGAACATGCAACTCTTGATGTCAGGGTCGAGTTCAAACTCCATGTTGGGCATGGAGGAGCCAACTTAAAATTTAAAAAAAAAGAAAAATTTGCCAAGAATTAGAAAATCTAGAGAAAATCATAACAGAAGAAGTGAGGCTTGATCTACTGATAGGCTGTCATACTCATCAAAAGGGATGGATAGGGCTTTAAGAAGTAAACGAGTAGGGGATTGGCCAACATTAGAGGCTAAGGGGCCAGTGGGAATTGGAATGGAGAGATGGGAATTTTATCATTTACCTGTGATCAGGGAGATCAAGCAAGTGGAGTGGAAAGGAGGGTAGTGTTAGGCAGCACTGATCAATAAAGTTGGATGAGTACAGTAGGGCAGTATATGGTAGATCTTACGTATTGAATATTAGGTTTATACTTAGAGTTGATTATTTTTTCCGTGTCTCTCTTATCCGTGGAGTTAATAGTTATTATATGCAGTAAACTTTCTTATAGAAGGTATCGTATTAAGACACTTAATTTTTTTTGTAAACTTAAAGAAATGTGATATAATAGGAACAAAACACAAGAACAATAAAGATCTAGAACTTTGTACCAAAGTACAACAATAATGTGCTCTGATCTGAGAGAATGTTTCAGAATGTTCTCAGCCTTTATTATCAAGTTGGTGTTCCTTTCAGAGCCTCAGGTCAGGCCCCCTTTTCTCTAGATCTCTTTCAGAACTGAGTCCCACCCCCTCTAAAGTCTTAAAATCCACTTTAGTGTTGCCCTGTACTCTTGTTTTCCCAAGAATATCTTAATTAAAACTTCATTCAGTTAATGGAACAAGTTATTCATAATTTCCTTCAAATCTTTAATGAGTCTACAGATTAAGGCATTAGGGATTACTCCTCTCAATTAATGACATTCCAGTTGAGCCGGCATTAGCTTAATCTTTTAAGTTTTTTTCAGTGTTTAAACTCTCCATTAAACATCTTTAAATTACTAAACTCCACTCCGATACTATTGCAGCAGGAGAGATCATTGTTATGACTATATATTTCAGAATTCCTTAGCAGTGAAAGGTGTCCTCCAAACTCCAGCTCTTGGACCCACCAACAGCTGCCCTGACCTGGCTGAGCCATCTCATTTTTCCTTTTCTCCCATGTGGCTCCTAAGAAACACTGAGCTAATTTTAGCCCTGTCCTGGGGCCATGACCAGCTGGTCCCTCTACCTATGCCTGCTTGGAATTCTGGTGTAGTAAGTTGAATAAATAGTCATTGAATTGGAGTGAGTCTCATCTCCCCAAACTTTGCCAATTCACATTACTCATACTTATAAAAAATTGGCTCAGATTTCTTACAGAGAGCTTTCAATGAATAACTAGCTCTGTCATTACTCTCCTTCTTCATGTTCCCCAAGCATTGATTGATCTACCTTCTAAAATGCATTTCAGGATGCATTGTCCAATAACCGGTATTAGGACTAATCGAAATACATAGAGAAAAAATTAAGTTAGGTCTTTTCCTCACATCTTTTCAAATGCAAATTCTGACAGATAAAAATGCTAAGCTAAAAAATCTAGGTCTAGTGGCGCCTGGGTGGCTCAGTCCTTAAAGTGTCTGCCTTCAGCTCAGGTCATGATCCCCGGGGTCCTGGGATCGCGCACTGCATCGGGCTCCCTGCTCAGTGGGAAGCCTGCTTCTCCCTCTCCCACTCCCCCGCCTGTGTTCCCTCTCTCACTGTCTCTTTCTGTCAAATAAATAAATAAATAAAATCTTTAAAAAAAATTTAAGTCTAGAAGGAAAAACTAGTGAATTTGCTATAATATTTGGGGGGGGGGAAGAGACCTTCTAAGTCTTACCAAAGGCAGCTTAACAGACTTGATCATAAAAACTTTAAACTGCTTTAAATAAGAACAGCGAAAATAAACACTATTCATTATGGATGAAAATTGTGAAAAACTGTTCAGTATGATAAATGGCGTATTTCCTTGGGTAATAAAAATCTCTTACAAATTGGTAATAAAACAAGATTTAAAAACAACTGAAAAATGGATAAAGTACATTAATAAGCAATACACAGAAAAGACAATAGAATGGCTCATAAACATATAGAAAAATGTTCTGCCTCACTACTAATCAAAGTAATGAAAGCATATTAAGACAAAAAGGGGCTGTGTGGTGGGGGCATCACGGGAGGTTACAAATAGACCAAAATTTATTTTTAACAACCAGGGATGATTTTGGTTCAGAAGCAGACCTCATAGGTTGCTGGTGAATACTAAAAAACCCTTCCATAGAGCATCTTTGAGATACATTTTACCTCTAGACATTCATTCTAAGGAAGTGAATCCTGTGGCCAAAAGAGACATTCATGTCATCACTGTACATACTACTGGAAAAAAATGAGAACGTTCAACAGTTGGGAATTGGTTAATACATTGTCATATAATTAAACAATAAAATACTATGCGGTCATTACAAATGATGTTGAGGTAAAAGATTTAAGGAACTAGAATACTGGGGCGCCTGGGTGGTTCAGTTGGTTAGGCGTCTGGACTCTTGATTTCAGCTCAGGTCATGATCTCAGGGTCCTGAGATCGAGCCCCGCATCAGGCTCTGCACTGGGCATAGAGCCTGCTTAAGATTCTCTCTCCCTCTGCCCCTCCCCCTCCCCCCACTCGTGCTCTCTTTCTCTCTAAAATAAATAAATAAATAAATTTTACAAAATTAAAAAAAAAAAGAATAGAATACTGGTCACTGGAAACTGTAAAGATGCCTGGATTTAAAATGTTTATTTCTGAGTAGAGTTGTATGCAATTTGTACTTTCTTATTTTTATCTACCACTATTACCAAAAATTTTGTTATACTGAATACGTATAAAGAACCTTTGATAGTGGTGTTTGGGAGTGTAAGTTTAGTCTAGAGAATGCTACAGTACAGATTTCAACAGCTAAAGGCACTTGAGACATCCACTGTTCTTCCATTTCAAGGACTCTAAAAGACAAAATTTTAAGGGGATCTGTCTTGGCAATGTGTTTGTGCTATATAATAAAACTTCTCTAAAACTCTCCAACAATTAATAATTTCTGGGAATTCTAAGTTATACAAGTGACTAAGAATTTGTCTCTTAAGCCATATAATTCTCTAGGTCACATAAATATCTTAGATGAGATCTCTCTACAATTTTATACATTTTTCACAGCGTCTTCAGTAAAGCTTATTGAATGGGAGAGTGACTATTCCAGATAGCTCAGGATCGTGGGTGTGTACATCATATACGTCTCCATGGTATGCTGATGCCTTTTAGGGTACACAAACCTCAATGCCAAATGGCCTCAATTGTTGTGTTTCTAGTTTCCTTAGTAAAATTTTATGTTATTTGTGTTTCTTCCCTGGCTGATAGCTGTTATTTCCTGATCTAGTCTATATGCTAATATGGATTAGCCCCTCAACCAAATTCTTGTTAGAGACTTTTAATACATGGAGAGGTTGGAAACGACACAACTAAATCAGTAAGAATCATGTGTAAAATGAGAATAAATGGCCTCTAAGGGAAAGTTCGAGAGATTCTCTTAAAAATGAAGCGTATATGGGGTGCCTAGGTGGCTCAGTCAATTAAACAACCAACTCTCACTTCAGCTCAGGTCATGATCTCAGGGTCGTGAGATTGAGCCTCACATCAGGCTCTGTGCCGGGCATGGAGCCTGCTTAAGATTCTCTCTCCCTCTCCTTCTGCCCTGACCCAGCCCTCATGCATGTATGCACCCGTTCTTGCTCTTAAAAAAATATGAAGTGTATATGTTGAATGCAGCAATTTTGTTAACACTTATTTGATATTGCATATTCTATATTCTATGAGATACAATTGCTGTATAATTAAATTCCACAAAGACGATGGGCTTCTGCATTTCTTAGCCTCAATATTTTTCAAGAATAATTTTATTTTTATTTTATTTATATATTTTTAAAAAGATTTTATTTATTTATTTGACAGTGAGAGAGAGAGAGCACAAGGGGGAGCAGGCAGAGAGAGAAACAGGCTCTCCGCTGAGCAGGGAGCCCGATGCAGGGCTTGATCCTAGGACCACAGGGTCATGGCCTGAGCTGAAGGCAGACGCTTATCGACTGAGCCACCCAGGTGCCCCTGAATAATTTTATTTTTAAATTTCATTTATAGTTTAGATCTTTGACAAAAAAAGTACAGGCAGATAGTACACCAATTATTGTTTACCACGAAAGAATGATTGACTCAGGAACACCCAGACACAGAAGGGAAGTCATTTTTTTCTTTCTGTAAATCAAACTACTCTGGCAGAACTAATCTACAATGTTGGAAGTCAGCATGTAGCTACCTTTGGGAGTCAGCTACTGAGAGGAGGAAGGAGGGACCTCAGGGTAAGTGGTAGTGTTCTTTTTCTTGATCTGTGTTTGGTTATTTAAGTGCTTTCATTTTCTGAAAATTCACTTGGCTGAAAGCTTATGATTTGGGTGGTTCTCTGAGTGTGTATTGCACATCAGTATAAAGTTTATTACACAACAATTAGGTCCTCCTAAATAAAAAAATAAACTGCACTTTGAAATGTTGTCTTTGGGCTAAAGGTATTAACAATTCTTAGTGGTTTCCTAACAACAAATGCTTTCCTTTGGTGAAAACCGAGACTGCGCTTTATCACCTGTTTATTCTCACAAAGTCACCTTCTCTCATGGTGCGACACAACAAAATGGGGTCTTCCGTGGGCCTCCAAGGCAACTACAGTCTTACACAGAGTTGATATTTCACTGATTGCTCCTATCAATCTTTTTCATGTTTGATTTTGAGGATTTGTCCCTCTCCTGCTCTGCTTATTACACAGGGCTGTTGGGAGGATCAGAGAAGACGCTGTGTGGAAGTACGTTAAATGCCAGACTAACATAGTCCCCATCGCCACCACCATCACCATCATTGTCAAGTTTCTTCTTTCTAACCTAAACTAGAAAGTACGAGCTTCTGCAAGGCGTTTGTCTCGCCTATGCTTATTGTCCTTATTTCTTGCACCACGAACACTAGACTGTCCCTCGAACAGGTCAGTTAGAACACCTGAGTCAGTGTATGTGGCAGGCTTGCCCCTTTCTCACCCATAATGAAGGCAGACATTGCAAATGAATGCCAACATTCTCTTCTGCCTGAGCATGGAGCTTGCCTGAGAATTCTTCTTAGCACTGCAACGTAATTACACTTGACCCTTGAACAACATGGGGGTTAGAGGCGCCAACCCCACTGCATGGTTGAAAATCTGCATAAAACTTTCAACTTCTCCCAAACTTAACTGCTAATAGCCTACTGTCGACCAGAAGTCCTACTGATAACAGAAGCAGTTGATTAACACATATTTTGTATGTTATATGTATTATACACTGTATTCTTACAACAAAGGAAGCTGGAGAGAAGAAAATCTTAAGTATTAAGAAACTCATAAGGAAGAGAAAATACATTTATAGTACTGTACTGTATTTATTGAAATAAATCTACATATGGATCCACACACTTGAAAACTTGTGTTGTTCAGGCACCTGGGTGGCTCAGTCGGTTAAGCGTCTGCCTTCGGCTCAGGTCATGATCTCAGGGTCCTGGGATCAAGTGCCACATCGGGCTCACTGCTCAGCGGGGAGCCTGCTTCCCCTCTCCCTCTGCCTGTCGCTCCCCCTGCTTGTACTCTCTCTCTCTGTCAAATAAATAAATAAAATCTTATAAAAAAAGAAAAAAAGAAAAAAAACTTGTGTTGTTCAAGGGTCAACAGTATTTAGATTTGTTATGTGGGGAAAGCCTATTTCCCACTCTTAATATAGGCATTAAGACTATCCCATGGAGGTAAAATTATAGATTTGTAGCATTAAGTGATAAAAAGGGTTGTAAGGAATTATCTGGTCCAGTGTTGTCAAGAGTGGTCCCTGGTCCAGCACATCAAGGTTATCTGGGACCTTGTTGGAAATGTTTTCCCACTCATCCACCTCTGCCAACCAACTGAACCAGACACTCCAAGGTTGGGACTCTGTAACCAGAGCTTTAACAAGCCCTCCAGTGATTTTGGGGTGTGATAAAGTTTGTGAACCACCACTCTAGTCCAATCCTGTTGGTTTTTGCTGATAAGCAAATGTTAAGCCATTTTCCCAAGGTTATCCGTGGAGTTAGCTGCCAAACAGAAACAAACTCAACTTCCTAATTCCTAGTTGCTACATTGGACAGTAAGTAAAGAACTGCAATAAAACTCTCTAATTTTCTACCTTAAATTTCTAAGCAAAATTTTTTGTCATTTCTCAGCATCTTTTGGGGGCCGCCCCTCCAACATTCTTAGTTCAGGTGTAATGTTTTGAGTAGACTGGCCAGAGCCCACCTCCCATCCCCTCACTCCTGCCAAGAGTGCAGACAAAAGAGGTCACTTGTGACTGGAACTGTCAAAGTCTCCATTGTCACTCAATGGAGAAAGCCTTCCTGAAAATGAAGTCAGTATAGAGAAAGTGTAACTGAGAGATGCGCAGAGAAAAAAAAGACTGAGCTCTGATGGCATTATTTCAACTTCACCTCCACGACTAGCAGAGCCTGGAAAATAGACTAGCTCTGAACCTTTCTGTTATGTAAATGTCCCTCCCCTCCATTTTTGTTTTGTTTGAGCCAGATTTGAGTTGTTTTTCCATCCCATAAAACCATCCCATAAAACCAAAGAGCTCTGATTGATTTTTTGGAAATGTGTATCATTTTAATACCTATGGCTTAATCACCAGAGAATGGGGATTACAGGGCAAGGTTTTCCACATAGGTTCTTTCAATGGGGGGCCCTTCAAGACTGCTGAATACTGATTAACTCTGCGGCACAAGGTCTCCTTAGACACTGACAGGACTAGAAATTCATAGTAATACATATTCCTGCAAATACATAATATATTCAGGACAGAGTCCCTGGATAGCATGTCACACTTCATTTGATGATAATGAAAGGCAGAGATCTCTACGTTGGTGAACTGAGAAATATATTCTGCTGTTGAAAGTCTATCCGATGGAAAAGTAAGATGGAATACTTCTTCCACTACCATCTTCTTGCTGCCTCTTCTCCAGTGTCCTCTGTCTACCACCCGCTGTGGCTTCCTGGACATATTTCTTGATAGAGTTGTCTCAACTCTATCCTCCCTCCTCAAACCAGAGCACTCTAGATGCCACTCCCACCACCACACTGAAGTAGTTTCCCTCCCTGAAGCCCCACTCCCTCAGCTTCCGTCAGGAGATGAGCTCGTGATTCTTCTCACAATACCCCATCTCAACCTCCCCTTTCGCCTTTGTGGGCTCCACTTCATCTAACTTGTGCATTTACATTGCTTGTCACCTGGGTGCTTTTCTCCGTCATTGTTCATCACTCTGTAGTTTTTCTCTGAATGATTTTTTCCTTTCCTACGATTTCAAATACCACCAACCCTCTAGACCCCGTCTAGAGCTCTCCCCTCAGCTCAGACTTAATACAAACCATTCAGATATTTCATGGGATCCTGAACGCAAAATGCCCAACATTCAAATAATGGGCATTATCTCCCCACAACCTGCCATTCCTATTCAGCATGGTCTCATTGGTTGGCAGCACCACCACCCTTCACGCTACCTGCACACCTAAGCTTTTACCTGGACCACTTCCCATTTCCGAGCATCCAACCCCCAAGCACTGCCTTATTTCACTTCCTAGGTAGTTATCAAATCCCTTCTATCACCCCTATCTAGCATCTTATTATTTCTTATTTGAATTATTGCACTTGCCTTTTAATTATTCTCTTGCCTTTGAATCTTCCATGCTCATACCCTCCAAATTGATCCCATGTGAATATAAGAGAACTGTCATGTTGCCTTTCTGCTTCAATATATTCAGTGGCCCCATGTCCTCAGGGTATGCAAGCTCCTTGCCTGGTCCTTGTGCACTCCAGGAATACAAAATTAATTCTGTTTCTCTGTCTTATTGAGTATGCCTTGCCTCTATGTCTTTGCCTATATTATCCCCTCTACCTGAACTTCTCTCACCCTGCCTTCTCTTGGCTATTCTGCGTGCACCTGCTAAGAATCAGCTGATGTGTGCCTCGCCCAGGATGCCATTTCTTTTTTTTTTTTTAATTTATTTATTTATTTTGAGAGAGAGAGAGCGAAAGCATGAGAGGGGGTAGGCGCAGAGGGAGAGGGAGAGACAGAATCTCAAGCCGACTCCGTGTTGAGCATGGAGTCCCAAGTGGGGCTCGATCTCAGGATCCTGAGATCACAACTTGAGCTGAAACCAAGAATCGGTTGCTTAACCGACTGAGCCACCCAGGTGTCCCCAGGATGCCATTTCTAACACCTTCTGCTTGGGTTGCGATTTTATTAACCTGGAGCATAACCCCCTTTCTTCACATGCTCATTGTTTTCATCATTTGTTTATGGGTCTGCCTCTGTTTTGAATCATGACCTCTTGAGAGCAGGGACTGCATCTGTTTACTTTCGTGACTGACTCAAAGTAAAGACTTAGTAACTGTTTCTTAAATGAATGAATCAGGGCACTGGCTAGATCAATAATGCATGAGAGTCCAGAAAAACTATTTATCAAAAATATATCAGAGATACACCTATTTAATTGGAACTGTTTTAAATAGGTCGTCCTGTTTGCCATCAGGATCACCAGAGTGTCATTAGCCCTAATTATCCTCCTGAGTTTAATTGATGCTTAACAAGGTAGAGCATTAAAAGAGATATTTTATTCCTCTAATATTTCCATAATAACATATCGCACTATTACAAATTCAGAATTACAGCTTTGCGGCTGAGAAGGTAAAAAGGGGTTTGCCTGGAGGGAAAGTGTTCTTCAAACATACCTGGGGTGTTCAGGAAACATGAATTAAGTACAGATATTCTTGGCAAAGTACAAATATCCTTTTCCTTCGATCTGTTTCTATCTAATATTCTTTAACACATGAAAACTGTAAGGATCAATAAAAGACACCGTAGTTGTTATTGCTAAAGAGTCCTGCAAAGTGAAAGAGGTGATTTTGACCCATTAATCACCCAGCTGCAAGAGCATGGATAGTGGACTGGTTGGTGATAATTAAAAGGATCACACCACCTGAATAGAAAGAAACAGCATCTCAAGTACCACAGCCTGGGCAGGTGACAACATCTGGACCTAAGTCATTAGCTAAGGTGAGCAAGGAGAGGGAGCCCCCTTTTCAGGGCCAGGGAACGGGTTGGTAAGATCTAATTTTCAAGGATCCACACAGACAGAAGTGGGCTGACGGAGAACAATCTCATTTAAATCCATACGTTAGAGCCTCGGAGCCCATGGCTGAGGCCTGGCGTCTTCATTCTTCCAATAACGCTCCATCACTGAGTGAGCACAGACTAGGGTGCTTAGTCCCAGGCACCTTTCACATACGATTCCATCTCTCCCATAAACCTAGGAGGTCATGCTGCTATAACACCATCATTTACAGGTGATGAAACTAAAATCTAGAGAGGGCAATGCCTTGCCTGAAGTCTTTAAGTGGCAGAACCAGGATGGAAGCCCACATAGTTGGAGTGGGTGCTCACCTACATCAAAGAGTGGTTGTAGCAGCAGCATCACCTGGGAATGTTCTCAAAAGGTAAATTCATGGGTTCTGCTCCGGATGTGTGGACTCAGAAACTCTGGGAACGAGGTCGTGATGTGGTTGTGCCACGCCCCCCAGGGGAATCTGATGCACTTGAGGCCAAGATCACCGTTATACCCTCTGTTGCAGTGATGTTTCTCCAACTTAAACGTGCACGCAGAGCACCTGGAGAACTCTTTGAAATGCAGACTCTGATTCAGCAGACTGGCCTGAGAGTCTGCAATTCTAAACAGCTCTTGCTGATGCTGATAATCCTGGTGTGTGGACTACACTTTGCATAATAAAGCCACAGCTTGTAGGCTTCAAGAAGCCTGGTGGGCTCCGTTCTCTGCAGTAAATCCTGTTTAGTTAGAGAGTACCTGACCCACGTTCTGTGTTGAATGACTGCACCAGGAGTCAGTACGTCCGCATGTCTGAGTCACTGGACTCTTGGTTCAGTGTGAATCTACTACGAACTTGAAATGCATTTGCCCAAACTGCTTTTCCAAATTTCTAATCACACTATCCATTCATTTACCCTTGAGAACTGTCATGTTGCCCACTGACTTGACATACTTTTTACCGCTCTCGTCTTTCAAGTGAAGAGGGCACCTTGGATACTGCAAAGGCAAGTGAACATATCCTACGTTTTAGAAAAGCGGTGAAACAGTAGGACGTGGGAAGGGGGTAGAGGGAATGGAGGAAGGCAGGAAGCAGTGTAACAAAAAGGGAGACACTCAGGAGAGAGAGGATTTGCAGTTGGCAGAGCCTCTGGGCATTGCTCCGAGTCCCCTCCCACTTACAGGCTAAAAGTTAGGAAAACAGTGGACCTCCTTTTGCGCTAAACTGGCTCAAAGCTGTTGGGGTTTGAGGAGGGAGGTGGAGAACGGGAGATAACTCTATCAAAAAACGTTTGAACGTTTTGAATGTTCAAAACCGTTCCCAGGTTCTGCCCCTGCTGCTGTGGGTACCACCACGCTTTGATGTAGGTGAGAGCTGAGCCCAACTCTTCGTGCTTCGATCCTGGTTCTGCCACTTAAAGACCTCAGGCAAGGCATTGATCTCTCTAGATTTTAGGTTTGTCATCTGTAAAATGTGGTGTCAAAACAGTACTACCTCATAGGTTTATGGTAGAAATTAAACAGTACGTGAAAAGTGCCCGGGGCATCGTCAGTGTAAATCAAATATTTGTAACAGCATAAATCAAATATTTATAATATTTATGGTAGAAATATCCTAAAACCACCTGTTACAACAAAAGAGTCACACTGTAAGTTTGGATGAAGAGTTAATGAATAGAAAAAGTGACCAATTGGCCAGGGGAAGACGACTTAAGCCCAGAAATGAGGAAAAAAAAAAAAAAAAGAAGAAGAAAGAACACTGCCAGGCTCTCCTCCAGGGTGTGGAAAGTAAGCTTCTTTAAACCCTTAACAAACGCCTGGGTCCTTAAGGGAGTCAAATATTTTGTAAATAGCCTGCGGGGCCCAAGGCTCCAGCTCTTTCCAAGTAAAACACTCCAGCACGGTAAGCCCTTTAAGGATCGGGGTTGGCTGAACATTGATCAATGCCGTGTGTGATTGTAATGATGGGGCCGCAGTGATTTACAAGAAACGATTCCAGAAATTGATTTTAGAGACATTACAAAACTCCAGAACAGGGCTTCAGCGTATGGCTCATTCTGCCAGACTTCCCCAGCAGAATTGAGAATAATGCTGAGCTGTATTAAAATGGTGGCATAAATATTACTTTAAGTGATTAAAATTTAAACAAGTTGTAATGAACAGATACAACGGCTCTTTTAGACATTATTGACTGCATTTAAGAGATCAAACAGCCGAGCGAGAAAAAATGACTTCCAGGCATTCTCAAAATTAGTATTTTAACTGAAGTTCTTTGAACTAATATTCATAGAATATTTATGTAACTGGGACAACTTAACATTCTAAACAATGACACTTCCTCAAAGCATTGCTGTAACAGGAGGAATGTATAATACATACCCTATTAGAATTTCATGAATGGCTGATACAGGGTAACTTTTGATCTAAAAATCTGATGATCCTTTAAAGAGCGGTCTTCTATGTGATTATTATTACAACTCATTAATTCAGCCTATGAAGCACATAACCCAAGTTCTATGCACATACCATTTTTTTTATAATTGTTGTTAGAGGCAATATAATTATCTTTTTTTTTCATTAAGGTATTTTTTTTTTTAGAGCAGTTTTAAGCTCATAGAAAAATTGAAGGAAAGATACAGAGATTTCCCACATATCCCTGCCCCCGTTATCAGCCTTCTCCTCCTTCCACCCAGTGGTACATTTGTTACAACTGATGAACCTACATTGACACATAATAATCTAATTAGGTGTATAGTGGTATCTCATTGTTGTTTTAATTGTGCATTTCTCTGATGAATATGATGGGGAGCATCTTTTCATATGTTTATTTGCCATCTATATGTCTTCCTTGGTGTTCAGGTTTTTGGCCCATTTTTTAATCGGATTGTTCATTTTCTTATTGTTGAGTTTGAGGATTTCTTTGTATATTTTGGATAATAGTCCTCTATCAGGTGTATCTTTGCAAATATTTTCTCCCGGTCTGTGACTTTTCTTCTTATTCTCTTGACACGGTCTTTTGCAGAGCAGAAGTCTTTAATTTTAACCTAGTCTAGCTTATCAATTATTTCTTTCATAGATTATGCCTTTGGTGGTGTGTCTAAAAAAATCCTCGCCATAACCCAGGTCACACAGGTTTTTTTCCTATGTTATCTTACAGGATTTCTATAGTTTTGAATTTTATACTTAGGTCTGTGATCCATTATGAAGTAATTTTTGTGAAGAGTATAAGGTCTGTCTCTAGATTCAGTCTTTGGCACGTGGATGTCCAGTTCTAGAACAATTTGTTGAAAAGACTCTCACGGCTCCATTGTATTGCCTTTCCTTTGTCAAGGATCAGTTGAATATATATAATTGACTTTTGAGACATAGAAATACAAGCGGTAGACCCAAATAGAGGGCTGATGCTGATTTGCCAGTCCAGTGCCCATCACCTCAATATTACCCTGTATTATTTCCACTTTGGGTATGACTGGGGATTGTATGTAACCAAGAAAAAAAAGCAGTTAAGCACCCAGATGCAAGCTAAAGGAAGCTCCTTGACATTACATTACAGGATATTCCAAATATATATATATATTTTGCTTATTATGGTAGATATTCTGATCTACTGCCACGTCTCATTCAGGACTGAGGACTTATTCTCCAGTTGCTGGGGGGGTTGTCAGCAGAAAGTTGGCAGATAACAGTACCCTCTCAGGCTTCAGGCTCAAGAGAGCTATTTGCCCAAACTCACAACCATTTTCCAGGGCAGCTGGTACCCAGTGACTGAACAATATGGGAATACCAAAGTCCAACCCCCTGGCCCCAGTCAGGGAAAAATCTGAAGGGTCATCTCGGCCTCACAACACCTGAGGCTTTCTTTGGAAATGACTGAACCCCAGCTTAGCTTCTCCTGCTGGCAAACTTTCTTCCACAGCTTCACTTTCACAGGAGTTGACCCCAAGAGCACTCCCTACTAAACCTCCAACCTGCTAATCTCTGTCAGAATCTGCTCCTCAAGAACTCAACCTGCAACAATTAGTAATTGAAGTTTGCACTGAACAACCATCTTTACAGAGAACTAAGAACGGAGGTAATAGGGCTAAAACTCAGGGTTTGGTAACTAGGTTGTGATACAAGGTGTGGGATTGACCAAAAATGGTTCTAAATTCTCACTGCCTCAGCAGTGAGCTCCCACCCCCTTCTCCCTGTGGGAGGTGTTGTATTACCTATGTGTGGGGACCGTCATATCCCAGGGCCCCAAATTATCTAGGGTTTGAGCAGCAGGTAATCTGAGACAGCTCCTATAAATAGCTAAAACCCCAAACCAGATGGCCTAGCACAAAAGTGGTTTAATTATTCCCCTGACGAAGCTGCTGTCTCACATCTACCCTACGTAAGGCAGAACAGCAGAGAGAGCAAGTTCTCTTCACTGGAACATAGGACCTCGCCCGCCCTGTGATCTCCCACATGTCTAGCAGACACTCGAAGCTCTTCAAGCCTCTCAGAGGGTACACAGAAGGAAGAGCAGGGGCTTCTCTTCTTTCACTGACACTGGCCTCGCTTCGCTTTCCCTTTCTCCACAAGTCTGTGCCTTCACCCCGTCAGCAGGGTTGTAGAGTTTATCTTGAATCTCCGTGGCTGACAAATGGAGACGTCTATGAGATCTTCTTTATACAACAAGTGTAAGCATGAAGGCATGAATTCAGCTTAGTACCAATTATGACTTTTTTGAAAGGTCAAAGGGTTTTAATGGCTACTCTGTGGATAAAAACGATCCCAGCCGTGAACACAGATCACTGGGAGAGCTGTAGAGGGGGTGTGTTGGGGGGGGTTGGGAGGTGGGCTGAATGTCTCCAAAGCGTGAGAGAGGATAGCCTAGTGTGAGAAGTCGCCAGGGGCTGGCTAGATCTGACTGCCCTATGTGAAGTGAAAGCACCACCTGTCTGCAGGACCCCGAGGGATTCCTCACAGTTGCCAGGACAACAGCTAGATGGTCCAGGGAGCACATATCCTAGATGGAGGAACTACACCCAAGCTCAGCTTCTTCTGGGATCATTGGCTTCCTTCTCCTAGCAGGAGAGAATGCACCCTCCTCAGGTTTCCCAAATCTTCAGGGACTAGGCAGGCAGAATTCCCAGAAAAAGCTATAATCCTGAGGCACCTGGATGGCTCAGTCGGTTAAGCATCTGCCTTCAGCTCAGGTCATGATCCCGGCATCCTGGGATCGAGCTCCTTGCTCAGCGGGGAGTCTGCTTCTCCCTCCCTCTGCTGCTCTCCCTGCTCATGCTCTCTCTCACTGTCACTCTCTCTCTGTCAAGTAAATAAATAAAATCTTAAAAAAAAAAAAAAAGCTGTATTCCAATCCAGATAGCCTGACTCCAGATTGGCCTGATACTTTCCCACAGTCAAGGGAGCTTATATAAGGGAAGAGTAGTAAAGTAAAGTAAAGTAAAGCATCTCACTGCTTTGTGAGATGATGGGAGGAAGTACCTTCTCTCCACTCTGACCCTGACCTCATGCATCTCCTCTTCTTCCAGGAGAAGTCATTCCTTAACCAGAACTACAGGACATTGTGTAAATCATCCCAGGCCCTGGTACAAGGAAAGCCCGAGATGGGTGCCACCTTGCCCACAAAAGATCATCTAGTATTTCTTACAAAAAATATCTTACAAGCTTATGTATAGCTTTACCTTTTAAAACGCGTTCACGTGCATTAACTCAGTAAGACCCACATCAGCCTGATGAAGTTGGCAAGGGACATATTACATAATCCACACATTCTCAGAAAGAAAAATTGGAACACAGGGTTGGATCAAGGACATTTTCCTTCCTGATATATGAAAAAAATAAGTCTTATAAATACACAGAGCTTGAATCACAGCTACTTACACATGTAATGAATTATCTTTTTTAAAAAGGATAAAAGTAAATGAAGCTTGTGCTACCACAGAAGATCCTGGAATTATGGTCAGCATAGTTATAGGGCATGAAATAAACCTTGCAGCTGGCTCTACAACTTTTGATAAAAGCTGTAAGGAGAGAGAGGCCAGACGTTCAGAGACTCGGACGAGAGGAGTTTGGAGAAAAGGAGCTAAAGTTGAGAGAAAGTGACTGATAGTGAAGGACAGACCAGTCTATGATTGGTATGGTTGAGGCAAGGCAGGACGCTCCATGTAGTCTAGAAATGCAAAACAACTTCAAGAATGTTCCTCCAATATACTGCCTGACGTAGCCCCCAGAATAACGTGGCCTTAGTGGAAGAGTGAGCACTTCCTCCTCTTCAGAAATGCCTGCTTTATTTCTCCTACCCTTGAAACAGGACACCATTTCAATACAATAAGATCCATTCAATAAACACACTTATCAGAGGCCCACATGCTGCTAGATATTTGTTGGAGGCCAAATATGAATAAGCCCTAGTTTATTCTGTGAAACAGACCCATCAATAAGTCATCACACTAGAGTAAGATGAGTAATGGAAATGGGTCTCCTACTTTTGCACTTCGAAGAGCGTGACTAACAGCTGCTGATCTGAGAATTAGCAAATATTTTGCTTTCTACACATACCTGCCATCTATTGGTGGGGGGTCCACCCCACTGAGTCAATCTTCCTACAAAATTAAGAAGGCACATGAGTTTTATTCTTCTGGAACTGTGCCTTTACCTTGTACTATAATAATGTTGTCACCAGGAAGCTACGCAGGATTGTCCCTTTGAGTTTGTTACTTTTCATAGAATTACTGGTTTTTAAACGTAGAAGGGATCCCCAGAGACTGACTACCCCAACCTCCACACTGCACAAAATCCCCTTCCCCAAAGTCCTGACAACCGGTCATATGAACAGGAAGTAAGAGTTTTGTCCGCTTCCTTTGTTGGCGCTGAAGTGATTTACTTTAGTACAAACACTTCAAGCACAGTGCATTCTGGGGAGTGAGGATCCACAGGATGCATTTCCTCAGCACAAAACTGCTTCTAGAAACCCCGGAAAGCCCCCATGCCACCCCTATATGGGACATACTCATAGAGCAGATGTTTTCTAGTTTTAATTTTTGTGAACTCTCAGATGGATTAGGCTAAACATCTCTGAGCTTTATTCATAATTGCTACGGTAGGTAATTTGTGCCTGTGGTAACAGTAATTTGGAGCTGTTAATGAAAATGAAGACTAATTAAAAAAAAAATTCTAACTCAGGCTGAAGTGAAAATATGGAGGATTCACAGGTGAACTGTATCTAAGTTTTCCTTCGCTATTCCCGAGGACAAATATTACTTTGGTTGAAATAAGAAAAAAGTGCATTTTCACACAGGCTTGTACTTTGGTTGTGCATTTGTTGAACATACCTGCAGCCCTTCAATAGCCAGTTTGAGGATTGAAGGGGTCAGTTTGGAGGCTTGTTTGAAGGAAAAATTACTCCAGTCTATAATTAAAATGAAGCCATTTATCTGAAGCTCTGGATCTTCGATAAGGACTTCTAGGGACAGCAGGATGGCACGGAGGATGTCGGTGAAGGAGTTCCTGTAGCCAAAGCAGAAAGGAGAGGCTGGGTGTGAATATTAGCAGGTAATATGTGTGTGGAGGGAAGGGTGCCTCACGCCACTGCTCCGTGAACCTGACCTGCAGGGTAACACGGGTGTCCTGTACCCAAAGTGACCACAATATATTTTCTAAACAGGAACAATGCTTCAAGAGTCACAAGATGGAGGCCTCCCTTTGATCCGACTGTATCATCACCCGAAACTTTACAGGGTATCTCTCTGTAGTGTTTCCATTGGCTTCCGTACTCTGCTTCTGGCACAAAACTGAAATCCATCCCTTACTTCTCTCTCTCCCTCACAGAGCTCTGTTAACTTCGAGGGCAGGGAGTGGGCCATAATCACAGCTGTGTCCTCAGCACCTAGCTCCTCAGTGAATCATTGCTCAACAAATGAGGGGAGATCTCAATCAGAGGCACTTATTTTGATTAAACCCCTTATTCCTTTCGTATGCTTAAAATCTTGCTAAAAGTATAAAAACATCCATGCGATTGATGCTATTTTTTTAGCTTCAGTTCTTGGATAGAGAAAAATAAAGCAGGAAGAATGGCTTATTTTCATTGAAGGTTTGCAGAGTGTGATTCAGGAGGGAAATGGCTTTGAGTACATCAGTAACTATGACAACAGGCAGACCTGAATATAAACGAGAGTGACAGTTCTCCAGTGTGGTATGTGTTCCTCCATGTCATATATCCCTATTCATCAGATGATGTTTGTGTTAAATAATTTTCAGATATGAAGAAATGATGGCATTTTCATTCTGCTAATTCTCCCAACAAATTATCTGAGCTATAAATCTAAAATCTTAGAGGATCTCTAAATTCAGTGTATTTTTTGGTAAGTAGGAAAACATAAGCTTGGATGGCAAGTAATGGCAAAATTCATTACCTCCTTCGGGTTTAATATTAAAATCAGAAGGCATCTCCTCTGTGAAATAAGTGTGAAATGATCAGGTTCAGGGGCGCCTGGGTGGCTCAGTGGGTTAAGCATCTGCCTTGGGCTTAGGTCATGATCCCAGGGTCCTGGGATCCAGCCCTGCGTCGGGCTCCCTGCTCAGTGGGGAGTCTGCTTCTCCCTACCCCTCTGCCTGCTGCTTCCCCTGCTTGAGCTCTCTCTCTATCTCTCTGTCAAATAAATAAATTAAAAATCTTAAAAAAAAATAAAAATAAATGATCAGATTCTCGGGCATTTCAACCTGGTTCAAACTCTAACCAATTCCAATGATTCCAGATTAGAAATCAGGAACTTTGTGATCGAACAGTAAATCATAAGAATTTACTGAATGTCTATTATAAGCTCAGCATTGTGTTCTATACTTAAGGTTATAAAATAGTATGTTCTATTTCTATTTTCAGAGAGCCCTTGATTTAGTTGGGGTGGGCTAGGAAATTAGCAACATGAGTTGAAAAGGATCAATAAAATCTGAGTAGTCAGGGAGGAGATTATGGAGGGATGAAAGCTTGGGATAAATCTTAAAGGATGGGTTGGATTTCGATGGATAATTGGGAGAAGGGGGAGTAAGACATTTCAGGAAAGATGAATGACAACAATTGAAAAATAAAGATGTACAGCCCATTCTGTTTCTGTACAGTTCTCTTTAGTAAAATTTTTTTCTTTATATCAAGCTAAAATTTTCCTCCCCCAAATCTACTTAATGGGTGTAGTTTTGCTACAAAAGAAAAACCTCAGGTCTTCCCATGTCACATAGCTTCAACTATGTAAACATGGTGATCATGATGCCCTATATAATCTCTAGATTAAAAAAATATTAGTAACTTTAACCATTTCTCATAGGAAATGGTTTTTAATACTCTTCTCATCATTACTGTTTTCTTTCAGATGTGTTTTCTTTTAACTTTAAGAGATATCAAATTCCTGGGGTGCCTGGGTGGCTCAGTCGGTTAAGCAACTGCCTTTGGCTCAGGTCATGATCTCAGGGTCCTGGGATCGAGCCCCGCATCGGGCTCCCTGCTCGGCGGGAGGCCTGCTTCTCCCTCTCCCTCTCCCCCTGTTTGTGTTCCCTCTCTCGCTGTCTCTCTCTCTCTGTCAAATACATAAATAAAATCTTTAAAAAAAAAAGAGAGAGAGATATCAAATTCCGATTAATGTGCGATAGGTTTTCATTAGGATTTTGTTTTTGTTTTTGCATCCACATCAAACATAAAGACCAAAGTCTTTTTCAGACATACAGCTTTGTATTGGGAAGAAACGTTAAGTGGAGCATGAGACTAAAGATAATGAAAACATGGAAAGGCCTAATAGTAAACTGGAAATGGCCATTAGGGAATTAGAAAGTCTGACCATAGATAAGCTTTCTTAGGAAGAGCACACACATGGAGAAAATCAGGACTAAAAGGCTAAGCCCTAGGTAGAGCTTATTTATAGTATTGAGTCAAAGGAAGAAGAAAGAAATAAAAGATAAGAGGATCAAGATAGCATTGGGTTAAAAAAAGAGAAAGTGTTTCAAGAAATAAGGGTATGATAGATTGCAAATGTTACTACTTGTTCTTTTGCCTTTGGACGTTGCCATGGTAAAAACATGCTACATCTAGCATGCTGGACTGAAGAGAAGGTTGAGGAACACAAATCAGTGACTCCCCAGCCAGCTAGCAGATCTTCCTGAGAAGCAGAGCCACCCTGCTGAAGTAAGGCTAGATAAACTCAAGCTGTCTCACAGATGCATGAGCAATAATAAATGATTATTTTTTTAAGCCTCTGAGTTTGAGGATGATTTTTTACACAGCAATAGCTATCCAATATCAGAGGGTAAGTTAACCAAGTCAATGCAACAGCATAAATTAGAACTAGCACCTCTTCTCATCACTTATCCACTTGTACCACTCCCAAGAAAAGATATGGAACTCTGTCTAGAAAAGGGGAAAACATTTTATGTATTTTCAACACCAAAACCTTACGGCAAGATAGGCATTGTCAGTGAATGAAGTTATTATATTCATGGGATGATCTCAGGAGAAAAGCGAAAGGATTCTGGACTTCATTATAGTTCCCAAATGTTCAAATGCTTCACTTTTCCAGAGGAACTGGATGAGCAGGAAAAAGTTGAATGGAATGTGTTTCAAGTCATCAGCTTTAACCCCTGTTGAAGAGTGCAATCTCATCTCATACCTTAGTTATGATCATTATCTTGAATTCCTTACTTCCTGGCTTCCTCATATGGATTTCCTCATCTTTTTACTCATTCCTCCCTACAACACTTTTGACTTGTGAAATCCTCCCAGGTTTTTACAATTTAAAAATACCTCTCAGACCAAATATTTTATGCACATACTCTGCCCTCAAGGAGGTTGGAGCATAAATCCCCATTCCTTAAGTGTGAGTTGAGCATAGTGACTTCCTTCCAAAGACTACAGAATGGAAAGGGAAAAAAAGTAAGTTTACCCTGGAAAAAACTGACAAACACTACCTCAGGCAGGTGATTTGGGCCAACATCAACAGAGATAACTTGTGTTGATAGTATCGTCCCTTGATAGGGTAATGAAAATGGCACTTTACCTCTATGATCTTCCTCCCAAAAGAACATAACCCCAGATTAATCAAGAGGAAAACATTAGACAGATTTCAGTTGAGGAACATTCTATGAAATGCCTGACCAACATGCCTCAAAATTGTCAAATTCATTAAAAAGCAAGGAAAGTCTGAGAAACTGTGACAGACAAGAGGAGCCTAAGAAGACATGAAGATTAAATGTAATGTGGTATCTTGTGGGATCCTGGGACAGAAGAAAGATATCAGGTAGAAACTAAGGAAACCTGAATAAATTGTGGACTTAGTAAATTAAAATGTATCAATATTGGTTTATTGGTTGTAATAAATACACTATACTAATATAAGATGTTAATAATGGGGGAACTGGATGCAGGGAATAGGGTAGCCCTCTGTGCTATCTTCATAATAATTATGTAAACCTAAAATTGCTCTAAATAAAAAAGTCTTTTTAAGTGCTTAGTAGAGTTTGTAATCTGTCGTGCTAAGTTTCCATGAATCTTCTATCAAGGTTTCTAAGTAAACCAAAGTGGTCATGAACAATTCAGCTATTATAAGTAAATTATAGAAATGAGAGCAGAAGAAGACATTTCCAGAATTTGTTCATTCTACTAACTTATTTAGATTTTTATGTTGTTTAATAACTCACAGAAAAAAATTTATTTTCTGTATTGTCTACAATTACAATTCTATCAGAGTATTTTATCACTTGTATCAAAAGGAAAAGATGAAAAATGGACATTTAGAGTTTTTGACACTTTCTCTATAATTTGCATAGCATTTATATAGTCAGTTATGGACTGTATCAGTTTTTGATTGATAATTAAAAGCACAAATGTGGGGGCGCCTGGGTGGCTCAGTCGTTAAGCGTCTGCCTTCGGCTCAGGTCATGATCCCAGGGTCCTGGGATCGAGCCCCGCATCGGGCTCCCTGCTCCGCGGGAAGCCTGCTTCTCCCTCTCCCACTCCCCCTGCTTGTGTTCCCTCTCTCACTGTGTCTCTCTCTGTCAAATAAATAAATAAAATCTTTTAAAAATAAATAAATAAATAAAAGCACAAATGTGATAATATATATGAAAGCACTATATGAACTACAAATTGCCAACAAAATGTAAATAACTGTATTATTCAACAGTTAGTAGAAAACTTCAACTTCCTCCCCCCACCCCCCAAGGATAATACATTTAAATTCATTAGGGCTTATTCATGGTTTATCTAAGGGTTTTCATCATTATACTCTAAGCACTTAGAGATTATAAATAGTGGCTCATTTTTAGGTTCTATTGTTTTTATGAGCGGAGAACCCAATATTGTTATCTGAGGCTTAAAAATTTAGCAACAGCATAATATAAATGAGATGCAAAATAGTGGAAAATAGTAAGCCCTTTACCAATGAGCAGATATGTGAGCTTCAAGAAGTGACTCCTTTGTGCTTTAAATTTTTAGTATAGATTCTAGAACCTAGATCCTAGACTCCTATAAGAAAAAAAGATGTGATATGTGATCAGATAACCATGTAGAGATACGATGGGGTTGCCAGTGAAACTGTTTCTTAAAAGGAGCAGTGAGAAGCCTCTTAATCACTCTGAAGTCACAGTGCATATTCTTATTCTAATTTTTCTGCTGCAGCAAGAAGTCTTTTAATATCAGCAGTTAAAGCTTTTAGGCCGGCTCTATCTCAAAACCTCTTAACTTCATGCTCAATATCATCAAGTGTTTACAGTTTTTTTCTTGGGAATTTTTAAAAGTCCTCCTTAAGCCACAAAATGCTTTTGCAAGTAGTTTGCTGCCAAATATCTATGTTTTATTTACAGATGCAGAAACATTGCATCTGAGTACACTTCTTTATCTCTTCATCCCATTGAAGATTCTTTCAAAGCTAATTATTAAAATAATCATGGCATGGTTCTCATAGTTACCGACTATGCTTTGCCCCTTATCTGATAATGATGTCCAAGTCAAGGTGGAGAGGAACATGTGCTCCCTCTGTATCTCCTCTGATGCATTTTGGCCTCTGGACAGGGGAAGAACCCTATTTTGGTAAAGTGGCAAAAGGGCTTGTACTCCAGGGCTTGACATCCTGGCTCTGCCCCCCCACCAAATAGGGACCACTCATAGAAGCCTGAAGTTCAGTAAAGGCTAATTTTCTGCTCCTCCCTGCAGAGGGTTGTTGTGAGAATTATGCAAAACGATGTGTGAAGAAGCTATGTGAATTGGAAAGCACATCCCAACAGGAGGCAGTATTCATACTTGCATGAATTATAAAGACAACCTTCTTGGTCATGGTGATGATGGTAGCAGGACATTAAATGTACAAAATTCATTTGTGTTCTATCCAGGGGAACCTATTTTCTCCTCTTCTAGGGCTGAGGGTTTTCAAAATATGGTCTGAGATGGGAATTCTGGTGACATATTTTCCTAAATGGGTTCTAATAATTCCTTTATGAATCAAGGTTTAGCTGGACAGTCTCTGTGTGTCCTTGTGCATTGAAACAAATGAATCTGTATTTCTCCATGTGGTAATCAAGGAAAAGTAAGAAAAAACAACTGTGTTTTGAAAATATTAGTTGCAAGGAAGATGCTAACAAAAATGGTTAACTTTGGGCACCTGAGTGGGTCAGTCAGTTAAGAATCTGCCTTCTGCTCAGGTCATGATCCCAGGGTCCTGGGATGAAGCTCCCCATTGGGATCCCTGCCCAGTGGGGAGTTTCCGTCACCCTTTCCCTCTGCCCCTCCCCCTTGCTTGTCCTCTCACTCTCTCAAAACAAATAAATAAAATCTTTTTTAAAAATGTTTAACTTTGCTGTAGTAGACTTAATATTTGCAAGAGCTTAATATTACATTTATTTTCCTGAATGTTATCTAGAAAGTAAATTAGACAATTACTTTTCTCAGCAGGGATGATCACTCAGAGAACAGTGGCCTGGATTTAATTCTGCCTTACATGACTTGATGAGATTCATCCTTTCAAGAGTAGAGAGAAAGGGAGAAAAGGAAAAAGAGATCAGGGAAGAAAGGAGAAAGAAAGAATGAATGAAAAAGGAAAGAGAGAACACCTTGCAATTAATTTTTTATCTCTATTAATTTCATCCTATTCCTGTCAGGGAAGAAAACTTTTGGATTTGTGTTAACATAAGAATACAATTCCTTGTAACACCAGAATAATGAGCTGTCTCTTGGTTTATTATTAGTAGTAATATGGGAATATCTGGTTCTCAAAGCCTCAGCATCAGATAAAAGGAATAATGTATTCAATACCATTCAAACGTAACATATGAGGCCCAGTTCCTGTGTGGAGTTTTAGATAAGGGGCAAGCTACAGCAAATCATCTGCTTTCTGAATTTTTAGTTCAGTTCAGGTCACAGACTCTCAACTTAAATGGAATGTATCTTATAAAAACAAGTACAGTCATTTCTAATGTTTGTCTATCTCTACAAGCATGACAACGATATATGGAAAGAATATGGGGCACTCATACTTGGCTCAAATCCACCTCCTACCCAATCATTTGCTTATAAAGGACAGAACACAAAAGGGTAATGATCTTGTCTAAGAACAGGGCCCTTATTTAGAACTAGTATAGAGAAAATAAAGGTGAAAATGGTGAAATCAGTGTTTTGTCACTCAAGGAAAGCTGGAAGATAAGAGGTCATACTTCTGTAGGCCAATCCTGACAGGCCTATCCATCTCCCGATACATACACAAGAATGTAAAGTTTTCATACCCACCATTCAAAATGACATTGAAACTAAAGCTCTCAAATTCCAATTTGCTAGTGTTCTTCCTTGTTTGTTTCTGTAGCAAAGAAGATTATAAATCGTGTGTGTGTGTGTGTGTGTGTGTGTGTACACACATAATAACTCAAAATTTAGAGTTAATTCCCCTAGAAGTTGTCTTCCATCCCATTCAGTTATTTTTCTCTTAAATGAAGAAATGATTTGAATAGATAAAACCTGTATTTTCATTGCATTTGATCCAAGTGCTTCTAAATTCTCCCCAAAATTGAAGAGAATGAAATTAAGACCACATGCAACTATCTGCTCACTTAAATAGACAGTGCAATTTCTTTTTTTTTTTTAAGATTTTATTTATATATTTGAGAGGGGGAGGGAGGAACAGAGAGAGACAGAGTCTTAAGCAGACTCTGAGCTCAGTGCTGAGCACAGAGCCCGACATAGGGCTCGATCTCACGACCCTGAGATTATGATCTGAGCTGAAATCAAGAGTTGGATGCTTAACTGGCTGAGCCACCCAGGCACCCCCAGTTAAAGCAATGCAAATTTTTATCATTCAATTTCTTCTTCTAAATTTTTTGGAGTACCTGGAACTGGATAAGGAGTAAAGAGGCATTTATTCAAAGATTTAACAAAGTTCTACTTTATGGGAAACACATAAGATAAAAGGATTTTTTTTCCCTTTTCTGCTAGTAGATGGAAACTGGTAGGGGATATTTAAAAATATGTATAGGTGGGAGGCCACCTGGGTGGCTCACTCGTTAAGCATCTGCCTTTGGCTCAGGTCATGATCCTAGGGTCCTGGGATCGAACCCCGCTTCAGGCTCCCTGCTCTGTGGAAAGCCTGCTTATCCCTCTGCCCACTCCCCCTGCTTGTGTTCCCTCTCTGGCTATCTTTCTCTCTGTCAAATAAATAAAAATCTTAAAAAAAATATGTATAGGGGAGGCATATGAAGCATAATCATTAAAAGCAATAAGATTTGGAGTTAGGCAGACTCTGATACAAATCCTGGCTGTTCTATGTGAGCTTAGTAAGTTATTTATCTCTCTGTGGTTTAATTTTCTCATCTGCAAAAGGAGGATCACAGCACTTACCCCACTGGTAATGGTAAAGTAAGATAACATATAAAAAAGCCACTGCAGAGCAACTGGCTTATGACAATCCATAGAAGGTGCTAATGGTCACGATGGTCTTCATTATTACGTAAGTGAGTATCATAACAGGTAGAAAGTAATAGGGGTTGCAAAGTGATTGAGGATAATGAGAAAGAGAGATCACTTATGGCTGGGGAGGTTTGGGACATCGCCGACTGGGCTGTGAAGGATGGGAAGGTTTGGACACTGGACATAGAAGGGAAAGGGGGGAAGGAGCCATATAAACAATAGTAAGATTTGAAAGCACAGAGACTACGTATTGGGAGCAAAGGTATGTTTGCCTATGCCATGGAAAAAAGTGAAAAGAATGCAGAAATATGGTCATAAGTGGGGTTGTGACTTGTCTTCATTCTGCTTGATGGGAGAACCACTGAGTGTTTAGGCAGAGGGGGGAGGCAGTAGCAGTTATGCTTTAGGAAGATTTGGACTGACATCTGGGAGATTGGAATCACACGGCCCAATTAGGAGGAGGTGACTACAAGACATTAGGTAAGAGCTGAACAGTATTGACAGAGATGTGAGAAGAACTATGGATGACAGAACCCAGGACTTAGTTACAGATTAGATGGAGGTGTCAAGAGAGGAAGGACAGAGCTACTAATTAAGACAAAAGGAACTCTGTCAAGTAAGAAGCGAGTCAGAGATGCTGTAGTTGTATCTTACAAAGGATCTTACGTGGAAAGAATCAGAACCCAGGACAACGACACACAGTGTTGATGTTAGTATTAATGTGATTTGACATCAGGGCTGTCGAGAGGGTGCCTAGAAGTGCATGGTCGTGTGGGGTCTGTATTCCTTCCTGCCACACAAGTGATGAAATCCCTCCTTAAATTGATGCCATATCTGCAGGCAAGAATATCTCCTGTCCTATTCATAAGAGACCACTTGCCTCTGTAGCCTAGACTATGAGCTTCACCAGAGCTGGGAACATATTATTTGTCTTTGAATCCCTGGCAATCACCAGTACCTGCACATACTGGATACTCAACAAATCATGCTTAGTGAAGAAAAAAAGGCCGGTGTGCTAAACAAACCTATTGGATGCTCTGAAACAGCGAAAATGGACAAAACTCACTTTGGGAGCACCAGTGGGTAAATTTTCCTCCTCTTCAATGTCCCTTATGCTCATTGCTAAGGGTAGCAGTGTCAAATGTGTGCCCTTAAGCACCTTTGCCATTGTGGCTCATATTTATAGAATAATGTGCTACTGAGCACCACGTATCCAAGAGGAGGAAAGGAAACTAGGCTTGAAGATTTGATTTTGGCTTAGGAAAGAGCCATGCATGCATTCACATAAAGTTAGTAATGTCATTAATTAAGACTAAGAAAATGACAGTCTAGAAGAGGTAATAATAAATGCTAGATGGGAATGTTTCTAGATAGGAAGTCTGGTGTATCATGAGATTCTTAGCCCACTGGGAAAGAACTGGTCCCTACATAACACTTTAAGACAGCCTGAAATGCAAGTGAGGAAAGGGTTTATTTCATCCAGCTCTCTAGATGGGGATTGATCCAAGGTCTATAGGGAGCCACAGAAGAAGAATTCAAAACCACTCCAATGGAAGTGAGTTATGAGCATTCCATCCATTACTAAATGACTATGAAAAATTAATTTCATGCTTGTCTCTTCTGGTAACTCCCCTGGCTGAGGAGCTTCAGGAAAGTAAAAACTAGGAAGAGTCTCAAGAATGCAAATAAGTACCTAATATTAAATACTAGGCACAGAGCTAAGATCGTATCAGCCTAACTGAGGTCACAGACAGCAAGATCTCCCTTGATGTGAGCAAATTAATGTGGATGGTCACATTACTCTTACTTCCAATGGAATTCAAGTGACATTTGTAGGGGTTCATAGTGATGTACTAGTCACTACTTGAAATAGAATATTCTTTCCCATAGTCTGTCTGGCTCTTATAACAATAGCATCACTTCTGGGATAAGAAATTGGACAGTAAGATGAGAAGATATCTTAGGAAAACACCCATCCCATAATACTACATTGTTTTGAATGATTTTACCTCCTGAGCATCTCCACTTTGGTGATATGCTGCTGTCACTCTTGCAATCAAGAGGTTCCTTTCCAAAATCATAAACCTTGATAATAGTGTGCAAGACAACTTGGATTAAATAGTCCATTAGAAAAACAACTCTATAGATGTTGCATTTTATGGAAAGCACACCTGTGACTTCAGTTGGAAGTATGCAATATCTCATAATTTTAATTAATGCAGAAAATTGCCTACTCCAATGAAAACTCCAAATCTCTGTGCTTAATAAAGAGGTTAACAATATCTTAAAACTGAGAATTCCCAAGGCTCTAAAATTAGTTGTCTGTAACTAGGAGTCTCAACCCTGAAAAATATGGATAATTCACATCAGAAGATTCAATAGGGACTGATTGAATTTAGAGAGTCTGCAATCTGAGAGTCTGCGATCTGATTGAAGTTTTCAAAGTTGGTTTATCCTTTCCCCTTTTTAAAATTCTAGCCTCCTTAATCATAAGCTACTGAAACAGCAGCAAGCAATCAAATTCATGAAAGATTAAAAGGAGAGAGCCACAGGAAATCATTATGTAACAGAAAGGAAAATCTTATTTTCAGAGATAGTGTATTTTTATATATTTATTATCTACCCTGACAGAAATGCAACTTGTTGGCTGATTTTCAGGTAGACGTTCTTCTACCTGGCTACCAACCTTCAACTATTTTATCTTCCTTAAGACACTTTAAGGTTATTGGGTTCTTGGAGAAAGAAGGATATAAGATTGCTTTGCCCTCATAGCTTCAAGGCCCAGAGAGACCCTTAACACTGTCTACACTTTTCTGAGTTTGAGCACAGTAAGGCAAACCCAATGGGAAGAATTTGGGGTCTTGATTAACTCCCATAATGCTTAGTGATGGTTCACAAATCACAATAATGATAAGAGGATTGAGCATGCTTCTGAAACCAGGATAAATATATTCCCATGGCCCAGAGAGAAAAAGCTTTTTGCAAATCCCACCTATACTTCTTCCACAGCTGGACATGTGCTTAACTTCAGCAGGAAAAAAAAAAATCCCCTTTGGAGGTTTCAGATGAAAGCTGCAGCCTGGAGTCCTGTGACGATAATAGTTAATTGGCAGGACCAGACGTGTCAAAATAGAGATGTGGGAGTTTCTAGAATTCTCCTAGAAGAAGATCCACATGCATACCCACCCGGCCCCACCCAGCCCAAATCAGGCAGGTCATGGACACTAAAGAATGGTATGCCCTCTCCCTACACTCTATAAACCAGTGGGCTGGGAGCTCCAATGGACCCACTTCCTGAGGCTCAGCCAGAACCCCTTATTTTCACCCTACATAATTCTAGAAATCAGAAGCAAAACAAAAGGTAACATTTAATATGTTTATAAAAGAATAAACATAAGCTCATGATAGCTGATTTAACAATACAATACAAAATAAAACAAAGAAAGAAACCTCCAAAGAACTGGTTGACTTCTCCTACCTGAGGGAGAGTGTGCCTGGAGCTGATTTTGCCCTTCAAGGTGACTTTATGCAAGGAAGCTCTGGGGAATTATTTTATGGAGGTGGTTAAAGACAACATTCGTTTCTTTTACTTAATTACATCACAGATTATCACTTGGCAATTCTCTAAGCAATTAAAGCCAGTGGTTATTATATTATTGCTGCCACTTAGTAGCTACACCACAGGAGATACTGTAAAACATCAACATACATTTATCTTCAGCATAGGTCCAAAATATCCTACTCTGAATAGCAGAACAGAATTTGGAAAACGCGTTACATATGCATATAGACACATAACTTGTGTATTTAAATATTCACACAAAGAGAAAATACAACATTTTAGGACTTGGGATTTTGCTTCTCCTTGTTGTAGGAGGATTTCAGTGCCTAAATTTAGTCTAAGAAAATCTCAGAGATTGTAAGGGATCACTTAGAAAGATCAGCAGTTTAATTTCCAAGAGGAAAAAATTTTAATGGTCAGGCTCTGGAAACTTCTATTTCAAGTTTTCCCCTCTCCTTTAAACCTTGCCTGCTATAAATTGATGGGTTATTATCCATCCCTTTTCTATTAACCAAGGGACAAGGAGGGTTTTCCTCGTTCTGGTTCATACAGAATATTCCCAGAAGAAGGTGCTGGAACTTCCTGTCTCCTTGACCCACATTCAGGAATTGGGGATGGTAGTTATGCAGCTACATAATTCTCTGGATCCTGAGGCAACCTATAAGTATTGCAAATAATTGCTGACTGCAGCAAGCCAGAGTACTTGGGGAAGTACTTGGAGGGAGAGTAGATTGAGGGAGGTTGATTCTTCCAGAATGTTACAATTCAAACAGAATAAGGCAACTGACATCTGGCAGGAATCTTTGTGATTACATGGTGATCCCCAACTGAAGGTAGGATCACTTCCTTTCCATTTGGGGGACATCTGGTAATGTGTGTAATCCGGTAAAGGGTGGATGGTTTCCATAGTATTTGGACACTGCTACCAGCATTTACTGGACAGAAGCCAATAATGCTAAAAATCCTGCAATGTGTAGTACAGTCCCAGAATAAGATCCCATCCCAGATGCTTGCAATTTTTTTTTAATCTTAAATAATGAAGTTCAGATCTAGAGAATCTCAGTGAAACCACATCAGCAGTTAGCTGCACAGCAGCAACAAGGTACCTGACTCCTGGGTCCAGTATGCCTGCAATATCTCTGAGACTCGCAGAACAAAGGAAGAAATACTATCTCAAATGGGAGGCTGGGCAACATAGCAAGAATATTTCTTGCTGTTTCTCTATTCTATTTTCTTCCTCTGTGCCTAGACTATTCTTTCCTTCCCTTCACCAGGCCAACTCTTTCTTCATTCTTTAAGTCCTGAGTCAGATGTCATTTTCTTAGGGAGACTTTCCTACCACAGGAAGTAGCAGATTATAAATGAGGACTCCCACCTTGAACAAACTTTAGTCAGGCTCTTCTGAACTCTTTTTAACTAGGCCTCATGCTTGGTACACATCATTGGCCTACAGAGTCCAATGTTAGTAAATAACCCTGCTAAGCCAGTTTATTGAGAATCTCTCCAGCCTTGATATCTAATCAAATTCCTCTCTGCACCACCCATCCTTGACACCTAACCAAGTTCCTCTTAGGAATGTTCCATCCACTCCCTCACCATGCCTGTCAGCTGTAAATGTCTACTTGTCCCTGTTGTGTTTAGAGTTCAAACTCTCTCTCTTCTATTGCAATAGTCTTGAATAAAGTCTTACTTGTTATGGTTAAGTTCCAGTGAATAATCTTTCTCTTATAGTAGTAATAAATATATTTCAAATAGATGAATTCCTGAGATGAGCTGTCTAGATAGGTGTCCCCACATGGGAAAGAAGCCTGGTGGATGAGGTAAAGGAATCCAGGGTGACTGCAATGAAGACTGGGCTGTTCCTTTAATAAGCTGACCCTGCGGAGCTCTCCCCTGCTCCTGGTCCCAGAGATTGGTCCTGGGGAAGACTATCCTATCCATTTGTGCAATGAGCTTTCTGCTCAGCCAGGGAAGCCCATTATGCCAACCTATGGGATAGGAAAATGTAGAACACTTTGAAGCTTGGAGAATATCCTTTGGGGTATTCAATTTACAAAAGAGACAATCTGGTAGCTGGGGGTTACATGCATGAGATTATAGGATACTACCAAGTAGAACAGACGCTTTTGGTTATTACTCCATACCGAACAGATACATTCATTTCTATTGATTTATGCATTCTTCACAGACACATTTGTCCTTATTGAAAACTGAAGAAATGTGTTAGGAAAGTCAACTCTAGTATTTATTACTTATTATTTAAGCAAGCAGCCACAAATTCTTCAAGAATCAGTGGGAGAGCTTCTGTTTGTTAGTCTACCCCAGATACTATGCAGTAACAGCTCACATATTCTTTAATTAGCCTAACGTGAAGTTGTTGAGAAGAAAAAGTCTTACTTTTTTTTCCCCCCAAGCTAATCTTGAAACTTAACAAAACAGAAACTTCTCAATTTCTATGACTCTGGTAACTTGGACAGAGTCATCTCAGTGTGGCACAGAACTTACTAGTTTACAGGCCAAAGACACAGTTTTGGTCCAGCCGATTTTCATTTTGGTTAATCTCAGAAGAAAGGAATGGAGCTGCCATTTAAGGATCACTTAGTGTGTACCAGCTGCCACATGCCATTTGCCACAATTGCACATACACCATCTAGTACCCTCACGATAATCCTGTAAGTTGCAGAAACCATGGCTTGATGAGGTCACTGATAGCCATGCAGCAAAGTGAGGAGCAGAGATTAGAACCCAGGTGTCCAATGGTAGAGTTCACGGTCAGTTCTCACGGAGTCATGAGCAGGGTATGTGGATCTGACTCCAATACTCCCTTCAAAAATAGGTTTTGACACCCAAACTCTCTTCATATATAAGGTAAAGAGAAAAGCCTGTTTGTAGCTGCCTGAAGCTGGCCCCCAAGCCCCCACTTCTCCAGATCCCCACTTGTCCCTGTCATATTTGGAGTTGGGTTCAAATTCTCTCTCCTGTCCTTCCCACTCTGCAATGGAAACTTCAAAGGATTGAGAGCTGTTTACATTCTGTGATTGACTGACAGATGATTCTGCTTTAAATGCATGCACTCAAAATGCTTGTTCAACCAGGTTTTTAAAAATTTTGTCTCCGAGTGTGGGATGCTTCCCACAGGTAAAGGATTTCCAGGGTAGGGATGGAGAAAGAAGGTTTCCAGTGTCACCTACACCCCAAATAAAACTGTATTTTTTTTAAAAGGTGATTACAAAGCATCTGCTCTCCATTCCCACACAGCAACTAGGAAGGCCTGTTAAAGCAGTGAGAAACTTGCGCTTTCTATCTGAAAACCATGATTAAGTGGTCCCTTTCTGGACTTGTCCTCCAGATCTCAACACACAGTTCCCTGCCCACCCCTGTACAAGTCTGCTCCTTCCCCAACTCCCTCCCAGCCTGCCTAGAATGGCTTTCCAGAGTTGTAAGTGATTTTGAGGGCTGAGATGTGTATCATCTTCAGTGCTCATAACAGGACAGTGCTCATAACTAGTACTAGGCAAGCTAAAAGAATAAGGGAGGTTCAGATTCAGCTCTAGAGATAGGGTACAACAGCTCACAACCCAAATGCCTATAATGTCCAAACAGGACTTGTGAATGAAAGAAGCAGGTTGGGGGACGCAGACCCATTGGCCACGTTGTGACGATGGGGAAACCACCAGTTGACATGAAGAACAGCTAGAAATTGAGATTTCTAATGTGAATCTCTCAATGTTTAAACATTGACAAACAGGTCTGCCTCTACCATTAGTGAAGCCTGGGATAAGAGTACAAATGGAGGTCCGTATACCCTATGTCTAAATATTTAAAGGTTAGAAACCAAGTCAACAAATTGTTGGGGCGCCTGGATGGCTCAGTAAGTTAAGTGTCTGCCTTCAGCTCAGGTCATGATCTCAGGGTCCTGGGATCAGATGGCAGGTGTCAGGCTCCCTGCCTAGCAGAGAGTCTGCTTCTCTCACTCCCACTGCCTCTCCAACCCCCACCCCCCCACCCCTGCTCATGCTCTCTCTCTCTCTCTCAAATAAATAAATAAAATCTTTAAAAAAAAATAAACCAAGTCAACAAATTGTCAAATAAAATATGTTGCCCCTACTCTAACAATGACCTGGAAGGCCAGGTTCTAATTAGAATTCTTGGGATCTTTAGAATTCCATGCCCAATTGTAGTATCACTAAGAAAGCCAGCTCCAGTGCCTGAGTATACCCACTCTCTGCTTTTTTCACCCTTGGATCCATCTGATGTAGGTGGGGCCTTGCATGCGAAGAGATGGACAGCCCAGTTCCTATACCTGAGCTCTGGCCATATTCTCTACAGTCAGTGTCTCTTGGTTATGTCTTAAGCCTGGAGGTGCACATTTGCACACTCTGGGGGGAAGCCAAATCTGGAGAAGATATTCACACAGACCTTGGAAGTGGGTTTGGGACCATTTGGGCAAGGAGCTCTGGGCTGCTGGATTCCAGAGCACAGTCTAGAAGGAGAGGGTATAGACTCCAGTTGGGCACTTTTTCTGGCCCTACAGACTTCTGACCCTCTTAGAAAGGAGCACAGATTTAGGAAAGGAGGAATTTCCTCTAAAATGTGAGATCTAGACCAGGAGCCCTTTTCTGCCAAGTTCTAAGGACAGTACTATGGCCAGATTACTAAAAAATATGAAGAACACTGAGTGAACCATGCAAACACTTGTGGACAACCAGTTTTACTACTGGTCTAGACAAAACATTGAGTTGTAAACAAGGAAACCAGGCTTTGCCATAGGCGAAGTGTATATACTTAAATAAATTCTGTAACTTCTTCGAGACTCAAGTTGACCCTAGTAAAATGAAATGCCTTTTACAATGGATCCAGAGCTCTTATATCTAAATTGACTATAGAAGTCTTTTCTAGCATCATTAAACAGATAGACATCTTTATATTTATATTATAGAGATAAGCAATCTCTTCCTCTTCAATTTTTTAACAGATGCCAACTTTACAGGGTCTATAAACTTGATCATATGCCACAGACATAATAAAGTTACAAGAACTTAATATTCTTTCTAGTGTGGTTGGTAACTTAGTCCTTTAAATAATGAGTACTTGATTTTAAAATAATAGTCATAATAAACCATTATCAGCAAATGAAAATTTTTCTTAAAGCAAAGTTTAAGAGCCATTTCCATTGTACCAACAAGATGACTTTGAGCAAAAAGAAAACTGTTTAAAAATATGCTTATAATAAAGACTGTAAATAAGGACTTAAACTTTTAAATAATAATAATAATAATAATACTATAAATTTCCAAGGCTGCTTGAGAAAATACTTAGATAACATACACATAACTTTAACAAAAAGCCAATATATTAGAATAGGCAAAATCTGGAATACCAGCACCACTAAATTCTGGTGAGGTTGTGGAACAGCAGGAACTCTCACTCATTGCTATTGAGAATGCGAAATGCTATAGCCACTTTGGAAGACAGTTTGGTGGTCTCTTTCTTTTTTTTTTTTTTTTAAGATTTTATTTATTTATTTGAGAGAGAGAGAGAGAGACAGAGATAGCGAGCGGGAAGGAGAGGGAGAAGCATGTGGGACTCAGTCCCAGGGCCCTGGAATCATGATCTGAGCCGAAGGCAGATGCTTAACCGACTGAGCCACCCAGGCACCCTGGTGGTCTCTTTCAAAACTAAACGTACTCTTATCATATGATCCAGCAATCATGCTCCTTAGTGTTTGCCCAAGGAGTTGAAAACTTATGAAATCTACACACAGATGTGGAAAGCAGCTTCATTTATAATTGCCAAAACTTGGAAGCAGCCAAGATGCTGCTTCAATAGATGAACGGCTAAATAAACTGTTGTACTTCAAAACAATGGGATGTTTCACTTATTTTTATGTGGGAAAGAAGCCAATCTGAAGAAACCAAATAGTGTATGATTCCAACTATATGACATTCTGAAAAAGGGAAAACTATGGAAACAATAAAAAGATAAGTGGCTGCTAGCAGCTGGGCATTGGGAGAGAGGAGAATAGGTGGAGCACAGAGGATTTTTAGGGCAGTGAAAATACTCTTTATGATAGCGAGGTCATGACACATACAGGTCATTATGCATTTTTTCAAACCCACAGAATGTACAAGAGTGAACTGTAATATAAACTGTGGACTTTGAGTAATTAGGATGTGTCAATGACCTTTCATCAATTGTGACAAAAGTACCTCTCTGGTGGGGGATGTTAATAATTGGAGAGGGCGCCTGGGTGGCTCAGTTGGTTAAGCGACTGCCTTCGGCTCAGGTCATGATCCTGGAGTCCCGGGATTGAGTCCCGCATCGGGCTCCCTGCTCGGCAGGGAGTCTGCTTCTCCCTCTGACCCTCCTCCCTCTCATGCTCTCTGTCTCTCATTCTCTCTGTCTCAAATAAATAAATAAAATCTTTAAAAAAATAAAATAAAATAATTGGAGAAACTCTTCATGTGAGGGGACAGGGAGTATATGGGAAATCTTTGTACTTTCTTCTCAATTTTGCTGTGAACCTAAAACTACTCTAAAAATTGTTTAAAAAATCAAAATGTGTACTTTATTAAGAACAACTACAAAAGAAAAAGGCTTCTTAAGGTCTTCTATTTGTCATGATGAACAACTTAAAATCCATGTGTCTGATGTACCTCATAGATTTTTGATCACTTCTGTTCTTCCTCCAATAATCTACCTGGGCAGCCTCTCTCCTGAGGATACTCAGACCTTAATGTTGGAGATGGGTTCTCAGTTCTCTGCTCTCAAAGCTGGGCTTTGCATTAAAAGTAAACACTCCTGCCAGCAGAAATCTTCATAATCATGTTCAGCTTTATATCTTAGAATAGAAAAGATGGTGTCATGTCTGGAATTCTGATCAAACTTGAGACTTATCCTTGGAGAAGATGTACTGGTCAGACAGCTCAGAGTGATTTGAGCAAATTATATAGACCTTGGACTTACAGGCCTTGGAAAGGGTATAAAAGAAAGTACAAAATGATGAAATACGGATACTGGAAAGGCTAAAGAGGCTTGCTGACAGTATACATAACTGCACATAGTATACAATATTAATTGTATATTGATTGGACTTGATGGAAATGACTGGCTTAGGAAAGTAGATAAATGAGGGGCAAAGAACATTTTTCAAATGTTTAAAAGAAGTCTTTCTCTTCCTCCTCTATTGGGTCTAGGAAAAAAAAGAAAGTTCTTAGATTATTGTCTGAAAGATTCAGGATGGAAGAAAAATGTGCTGGCAGTGACGATTGCTTACAATGTGAACAGATTACTGAGAGATTTAGAATCAACTTCTGGTGACCTTAAGACATTATAGAATTTTAGAGCTGTTCCAAAGCCTTCATCATTATACATGAGAAAAAAATTATGCCCAGAGGATACAGCTAATAAATATCAGAGCCAAGATTTGAACTTTGGTGTCTGAATATCACAGAGGGAAGGGACCGAAAAGATCATCCAATCCCCAGACAGCCAGCAAGATTTGTTCCCCACCAACTTTATATTAAGAAAATGTTTTGGCAAATAAAAAGGTTGAAAGAATACACAATGATATACCAATCATTCAATTTATCAGTTGTTAACATCTTGCATAGGTGCTTTATGTATCACATGCATATATACACATACGTGTGGGTACAGCCAAAAGTAAGCTGAAAGAAAGTTCCGTACATCAAATAATTTTTTTATGATTTACATGTTACTGTCCTGTAGAATGTTCTACACTTTCGTTTTCTCTTTAGGCCATTTAATTTGTTCTTCTTAAATTGGAATGAGGTCCACAGGCTTGGTTAGATTAAGGTTATATATTTCTGAAGAGAATATTTTATATGATGAGGTGCCAATTAATTCTGACCATTTGATGGTTGCTGCAAGAGCTCTCATTGAGAAAGAGTCTATGGAAGCTCAGCAGAAATTGGTGCCAAGATGGATTTGTTGTTGGTATTGTTGGGAGTGAAATTCCATATTTATGAAGAAGGAAGAATAAAATATTTTTAAAATTGAGATAATTGTGGATTCACACGCAGTTGTAGTCATTTGTGTGTGTGTGTGTGTGTGTGCATATGTGTATTTAGTTCTAAACAATTTTATTAAATGGACACGTTGGTATGTCCACCATCCCAGTCAGTATGTACAGATGCATTACAACAAAGATCCTACATGTTGCCCTTTTATTACCTCCTTTCATCCCTAAAACCAGGCAACTATTAATCTGTCCTTTATTTCTAAAATTTTGTCATTTCAAAAATGTTATAAAAATGGAATTTTATGTTATATAACTTTTGGGAGTTAGCTTTTTTCATTCAGCATAATTATCTGGAGATTCATCCAAGTTGTTGCATATATAGTTTGATCCTTTTTTTAGAAAAAGATTTATTTATTTATTTGAGAGAGAGAGAAAGAGAGCACAGTTGTGGGGAGAGGGGCAGAGGGAGAGAATCTTCAAGCAAACTCCCCACTGAGTGTAAAGCCTGATGTGGGACTTGATCTCATGACCCATGAGATCATGACCTGAGCCAAAACGAAGGGTTGGACTCTCAACCAACTGAGCCACCCAGGCACCCCAGTTTGTTCCTTTTTATTGTTGAGTGGAGTTCAATGGTATGGATGCACCACAGTTTAACCATTTACCTGTTGAAGGATATCTGGGCTGATTTTATTTTTTGGCTATTACAAATAATGCTGCTATGAGCTTGATAATTGATAAATGATTCAGTTTCTCTGTATTCTTACCAGTATTTGGTACAATATTGTCATGATTTTTTATTTTAGCAATTCTGATATGTGTGAAGTAATATTTCACTGTGGCCTCAGTTTGCATTTCCCTGATAGCTAGTGATGCTGAACATCTTTCCCTGTGCTTATTTGCCATCTATATGTCCTGTTCACTAACATGATTGTTCATGTATTTTGCCCATTTTCTTATTGGATTTTTTTGGTTTCCTTTTGAGTTTTGAGAATTCTTTATATATTCTAGATACTAGTCCTTTGTCATATGTGTGATTTACAAATGTTGTCTCCCAGTCTGTATATTCTCTTCCCATCCCTTTCACCTAGACTTTTGCAAAAGAAAAGTTTTTAATTTTGATGATGCCCAATTTACCATTGCTTTTCCTTTTATGGTTCGTGACTTTGATGCAAGTCTAGGAAACTTAGATCCTCAAGATTTTCTCCTATGCCTTCTTTCCTAAGAATTTTATAGTTTTATGGTTTCCTTTTTTTTGAGAGAGACAAAGAGTGTGTAAGCGTGAGTGGGGGGTGGGTGAGAAGGCAGAGGGAGAAGGTGAGAGAGAGAATCCTAAGCAGGTTCCACACCCAGTGCAAAGCCCCATGTGAGGCTTGATCTCACAACCCTGAGATCATGACCTGAGCCAAAATCAAGAGTTGAATGCTTAACTGACTGAGCCATCCAGGCATCCCTATAATTATGGGTTTCAGTTTGCTAATATTCTTTGGTGGTTTTTTAGTCTAAGTTCATAAAAGTTATTAGTGGGTAGTTTTTCTTTTCTCTACTGTCTTGTTTTGCATCAGGATAATATTGGCCTCCTAGAATGAATTGAGAAATATACCTTTCTTTTCTTTTTTCTGGAAGTGATTATATAAACTTGGTGTTAATTCTCCTTTAAATGTTTGGTAAAATTCTCCAGTGGAACCATCTGGACCTAAAGGATTCTTTTTCAGGAGTTTTTAAATTATGAATTCAATTACTTCAATGGTTATAGGGCTATTCAGATTATCTATTTCAGAATGGCTGATTTTGTTACTTTGTGGGTTTTGAGGAACTACTCCATTTTTTCTAAGGTGTTGAATTTATAAGGATAAGGTTATTAAAGTATTCTTTCATTTTCTTTTTCATGGCTGTAGAATCTGTAGTGATATCACCATTTTAGGCCTGATATTGATGATTGGTATCTTCTCTCTTTTTATTTTTGTCAATCTTGCTAGAGGTTTATCATTTTTATTGATTTTTTTTTTGAAGAATCAGCTTTTTTTGCATTGATTTTCCCTTTGTTTTCCTCTCTCATCTTCATTGATTTCTGGTTGCTTTGGGTTTATTTTGATCTTCTGTTTTCTTGTTTGTTGAGGTTGGAATTTAGGTTTTTGATTTAAGATCTTTCCTAATAGTTTCCAGTCGCACATCTCATGATATAAGTTAATCTTCTCAGCACTGTTTTATCTACATTCCACATATGTGAATGTGTTGTCTTTTCATTTTCATTTAGTTGCCTGTAATTTTTAAAATTTCCTTTCAAACTTCCTCTTTGACCCATGGATTGTTTGGAAGTGTGTTGTTTAATTTCCATGTCTCTGAGGACTTTCCTATTGTCTTTCTGTTTTTGATTTTTAATTTGATTCCATTATGATTGGAGGACACCCTGTATTATTTCACATTTTAATTTGTTACAGTTTACTTTATGGTCTATCTTGATCAATGTTCCAAGAGTACTAGTGAAAATGTGTATTCTGCTGTTGTTGTGTGGAATGTTTTATAAATATTAATTGGAGTCTCTTGGTTGATTGTGTTGTTCAGATCTTCTATGTTCTTGCTGATTTCCTGTCTAGTAGTTCTACTAGTTGCTGAGAGGAAGTGTTGAAGTCCCCAACTATAATTGTAGATTTATCTATTTCTCCTTTCAGCTCTTTTAGTTTCTCCTTTATGTATTTTAAGACCCTTGTTTGGTGAGCATGCACTTAAGATCTTTATGTCTTCCTGGTGAGTTGATCCTTTCATCATTATGTAATGATAATAATCTTAGTAATATCCTTTGCTCTGAAGTCTCTTATCCTAATATTGCCATGTCTACTTTCTTTGTTCATCTTTTCATACGTGTGTGTATAATATATATGCTTTATATATATATATATAATTTTAATCTACCTATGTTATTGAATTTGAACTGGTTTTCTTGTAAGCAAAATATTGTTGGAGTTTGTTTGTTTTTTTTAATTCACTGCCAATCCCTGTCTTTTGATTGCTGTATGTAGACCACTTATATTTAACATAATTATCAATGTTAGTGCTTAAATCTACCATTTATTGATTGCTTTCTTTTTATTTTTTCTGATTATCATTCTTCTGTTTCTCTTTTCTTATCTTCCTATGGATTGCTTTAATGATTTGGGGGGTATTCCATGTCGATTTATTCATAGTGTTTTTAGTATATTTCTTTGTATAGTTTTCATATTGGTTGCTCTAGGTATTACAATATACATATGTGATAAACAATTATGGCATTAACATTGTACTACTTCCATAAAGTATAGCAACCTCACTTCTATTTAACTCCCTTTACCTTCCTCACTTTTACATATCACTGTCTTGATCGGATGTCAGAGTTTGTGTTTCAATCACCAAATATGATTTCTAAAACTCCTGAGGAAAAGAATAGTCTGTTATACATACCTACATTTTTGCTCTTCTTATTGTTCCTTCTTCCTGATGCTCCAAGATTCTTTCATCTTTGACCTTCTGTATGAAGAAATGACTATAGCTAGTTTTTCCTGACAGCTCTCCTACAAAAAAATTCTTTTAACCTTTCTTTGTCTGATAATATTTTTTATTTCTTCTTCATTATTAAAGAGTAGTTTCATTAGACATAACATTCACAGTTAAGAGTCTTTTCTTTCAGAACTGGAAAAATGTGCCTCTTCCTTCTGCCTACATGGTTTCAGATGAAAAGCCCACCATCATTTGAATTGACATTCTCTATAAGTAATGTGTCTCTGGCTGCTTTCAAGATTTTTTCTTTGTCTTTAGTTTATGAATGTTTAATTATGATTTGTCTTAATTTGTTTCATCCTGTTTGGAATTTATTCAGCTTGTTAGATCTGTAGGTTTGTGTTTTCCACCACATTTGGGAAGTTTTCAGGCACGATTCCTTCAAATATAAGCATGCCTTGGAGATATTGTGGGTTCAGTTAAAGCAAATATTGCAATAAAGTGAGTCAAATGAATTTTTTCCCAATGCATATAAAACTTATGCTTACATTATACTATAGTCCATTAAGTGGGCAGTGACCCCATGTCTAAAAAACAATATACATACTTTAATTTAAAAATGCTTTATTGCTAACAAATAAGGTAAAATAAAAGTGCTTTATTGCTAAAAAACGCTAATCATCATCTGAGCTTTCAATGAGTCATAATTTTTGTGCTAGTGGAGAGTCTTGCTCCAAGTTGCTGGCTGCTGACCAATGAGGGTGGTAGTTGCTAAAGGTTGGGATGGCTGTGGACATTTCTTAAAATCGGGCAACAAAGAAGTTTGCTGCACCAATTGACTCTTCCTTGCATGATTTCTCTGTAGCATGCACCACTGCCTGATAACATTCTACCCACAGTAGAACTTCTTTCAAAATTGGAGTCAATCTTTTCAAACCTCACCACTGCTTTAGCAACTAAGTTTATGTGATATTCTAAGTCCTTTGTTGTCATTTCATCAATCTTCACCGCGTCTTCACCAGCAGTAGATCCTAGCTCAAAAAACCACTTTGTTTGCTCATCCATAAAAAGGAACTCCTCATCCATTCATGTTTGATCATGAGATGGCAGCAATTCAGTCACATCTTCAGGTTCCACTTCTAATTCCAATTCTCTTGCTATTTTCACCACATCTGCAGTGACTTCTTCCACTGAAGTCTTAAACCTCTAATTTGTACAAAACGCAGTATCTGTGAAGTGCAATAAAGTGAGACGTAATAAAACAGGGGAGTGCCAGTACTCTCCCAGCACTCTCTTCTCTCCCTCTGGAAATCCAATCATATGCACATACAATCTTATAATATTGCCCCACAGACCCCTGAGTGCCTGTTCAGTTTTTTTTTCAGTCAGTCTTCTATCTATTGAGATTGGGTAATTCCATTGATCTGTCCTCAAGTTTACTGACTCAATCTTTTTTTCTCCATTCTACTACTGAGACTATCCAGCAAGGTTTTTTCTTTTATTATATTTTCCAGTTCCACAATTTCCACTTGGTGCTTGTTTATAACTTCTATTCCTTTGTGGAGATTTTCTATTTTTTCATGGTTCATGGCTCTCCTCGTGTTGCTGGAGAGATTACTGTTGGATCCCATGGGGAGGAATGAGCCTACTTGGGATGTTTTCTGCTGCTGGGTTGGGTGACAGGAAACAGGCCTGGGTCACTTTCTTCGATGGATGAGGACATGAGATGCCCTGTCACTGTGCTGTTTTCTAGTCTTGGGGTCTTAATCAGTTTACCTTATTTCTATCACTTTTTAGCCTTCTCTTTTGGGTGTCTCTGGTGCTATTGCCAGAGATGACAGTTATGGGTAGCATGGAGGAGCAAAGAGAAGACCATCTATGTTGTCCTGTTTGGAGAGGAAGTCAGAAGAGTCTGTTTTATAAGGCTTTTTGTTTCCAGAGCAAGGGTTCATAATCTGAAGTTATATTTTGTGCCTTTGTGTGCATTTGCCTTTCTTTGTATCCTGGAGCTTTCATACGTGTTTCAAAGTAGACTGTGATAAAAAAGGGCCAACTCCTGCTCTCAGAGTGGCCTCATTTCTGGGGTTTGCTGTCCAGCCACACCAACAATGTCTAGATTAAGAGTTTCCAGAAAGGCTCAGCAAGGCTCTTGGTTTCCCTTGCTCCTTCCCACCCATGAAAACCAGAGCCTCAGAGGCTGTGTATCTGTCAGAGCCCTGATCTTAGTAGCCTCTGGAATAGAAGTTTTAGGAAGGGCAGTATCTGTGCCTGGCATAGAGAAGTTGCTCAGTAAACATCTGTGTGAATAACAGTCTTAGAGCTAAAGTAGCCTGAGAATACCCTGCAGCCCCAGAACTTCCTTCTGAGCCTACATTAGCTCATTATAACCCTTTATGGGGGAGGGAGACTGTTCAAAATGGGGTGAAAGTCTCATGGAGAAGACCTTATTCAATTTAGACCTTCCTGGGGTGCTCTTGACTCTACAGGATTCCTCAGGCCCGAGCAAGTAGAGAGGAAGGACCAGATTTAGGGTGTCCCCCATAAAATAGCTTACAAGGACCAACCATGGTGCCAGCCACATCTTTCTGGGACAGATGAGGACATGCATCCGTTCTCCACCAAGCCCCTCATTACACCCTAAACTTTTCTAGAAAATGCCACCAGCATACCATGCCCCCTACGCAGGCAGTATGCCATTTCCATTCAACTCCACAGCCAGAGAGAGGTGAGGAAGACTTTACAAAAAAGATCCAGATGCCCCTGCGGCTCTCCGCTACCATCACCACTACATGGTTGATTGAGAATCACACAGTTAACTGAAGGCTTCCATTCAGCTGCACTTCCTCTACTCAACATGGTAATTGCTTTGTTCGTTTTTGCTTTACCTTTGATTTAGTGCACATGAACAAAAGCATAATGATATAAGAGGGGGGAAAGAGAACATGCATTTTCTAAGCTGCCTAGAGTCTGACAATTGTTTAAATGTGTATGTACATTTAACAAGATGGCAGATTATGCCATTAGCTTAACTTCAGAGTAATAAAAACTACCATTCAGGAACCAAAAACCTTCTAATGGTTTATTGAAATGGTTCCCTCTTGCAACGTATCATCACCGTACTTTACAATAAGGAGAAAAGTATGTTCCGATACAACATCAGATAATGCCAAATACACAGACTTGCAAGAGAAATAGCTCACTTGGGAAATAGAGAGAAGTAAAGAAAATGTACTGAGTGAGAAATGCTAACTAGACCTCTGGTAAGTGAAATAAACAACGACCCACATGGGACGTCAGATTCTCCTCAGTGGTCAAAAACACTCAGGAGGAGGGTGAGTAGAGAGGAGCCACATTCCAATGTGTTTTAGTTAATTTAATACCCCACAGATTTATTAGTCTATGCAGGAGATAAAATTAAAACTTTCTGAAAAAATTCCTTACATGGCAAAGAGAGCATGTGCCTCAGTGAGGGAGTTCAGGGATTACTTGGATGGGGCTTAAAAGATGCACGTAGCATAGTGCACACCAATGTCATGTTTGGAAAGTGCTAGAGAGCCCCAAGGCATTTGATGTAACTGCTTGGAGTGGTCCTTCATCAACTGCCGATCCCTTCCCTGTGAAACTTCAATTTATGTAGGCTTCTTCTGGATTTATATTTTTTCCCCTTTGGAATTTTCAAACCGGGACAGTTTGGGAATTTGGAATCAAGTACACTAGAATTGCAAATCACTTCAAATTGTTTCCTACTGACGCCAAGTGGTAAATCAAGAAGGTTCCGAGCATTCAGATGGGGTCCAAAGAGAGAAAAAAAAAACAAAAACTACTTGCTATGTGCTCTGAGCCGCCTGGCAACATTTGTCTCCACGGGAAGTAGCCTTGGGACTGGTCTCCACTGTGTTCACTCTTACAACCTCCTAATCCATCCATTAAGACACAAAACTGATTCTATTGCTCCTTTCCTTATAACTTTCAATGACCTCCTCCTACCCTTTCTTAGGATAGCCACCAGGCTCTGCATGGTTTTGTCTCGCCCCTTCTCAATACCATTTCTTGCGACTTGGGGTTCATTTCCTGTGCTGCAATAGCCCTCTCTCGTGATCTGTGCCTCCGTGGAGTTAGCTACTCAGCAGCCCCAACTGTGTGTACATTTAATAAGAGTGGGGGGCACCACTACAAGAGTGGGGTACCACTCTTTACTCAAACTCTAACTCTTCAGCTTCATTAGCCACCTTGAGTTTCCATATACCATGATTTTTACCCCTGAGGACATTTGCACAGACTATTCTGTTGCCTGGGATGCTAACCCTGACTCTTTCAGGTCTCATCTTAAATACCTGCCATAGAGCAGATCGGGGGGCCCCGCTTTCCACTCCTTAGCATCCTGTTCTCTTCTGAACTCTTATCACACTTGTGCTTTAAAAGTTGAGACATTATTTGTGTGGTGAATTGTTTTACAACGGTCTCCGCCATTAGAACAGAAGCCCTGTGAGTGCGGGATGGCCATCTGCCATGCTCTTGGCTCTTTGTCTTACCGGAGCTCAGGATTTGTCAGATGAATAAATTATCTGGGGAAAAAAAGTCAGAAATTGTTCACAAGGAAACCTCAGGGGAGCTCAGTCTTGAAGGTATTCTAGTGAGAAAGTGATGACAAATGAAAATTAATTGCATGCTACCTTTTAGCTAATATGTAAAAAGGTATCATTAGTGTTTGGTAGGAGTCCTTATTATATTTTTAGTGAGCGCAAACATATTTACACATGCTTTAAGGGTCTCTGAAAGACTCACATCCTTGAATTTTTCTTTATTTAGTTTCCTTGTCCGTGCCTTCCACTTCTCTCTGCGGAGGCTGAGTGGTGTCAGCCCTGGCTTCACATCTGAGGAATTTTTCCAAAATCCTGATGGCCTTGCCCCGCCCCCCAGAGATTCTGACGTCATCATTGGGGGCAGGTCCTCAGCAGCCTGGGATAAGAAAAACACTGACTGAGACTCCGTACCAGACGTGAATAACTCTTCAGTGAAATGCCTTATGTAAGGAAGCTGGAAGTTCTTTCATTTTTAAATAAATTTTCTTTAGGATTTGATGGACATGATTTTACCTTAGGCCATTGAAGCAGAATGCTTCCTTAAAAAGTATTTCACACTGGAGTTAAATGTGCTCTCTCTTCATTACCTAAAATAACCAAGAACAGATATGGGCTTGGAGCAATGGAATCATTCGAGCTGATTTCAACTGAGTTTCCTGAAATACCTGCCCCACAACCCAAGCTGGGGGTGGTGGGCTCCCTGGCCCCCCCAAAGTGACACTGCCAGCCTCCAGGCCCAATTTCTCACCTCCTGAGACACCTGCTGCCACCGACTACTACCCTCCCCAGTAAGAAAAGAGGCTGTTTGCTCACATTCTTCCTTCACATTTTCTATCCTCTTGCTCTCTTCTTTCTCCCGTTTTCCATTTTTCTACTTTCATTTTGTCTTAGTTAAGGATGTGCCTTTCAAAGACCTGTTCTTTCCCTATAAAAGCCAAAAAATATGCACACACGCTATCAAGCCAAATGTACGTACACACACAGTCCTAGAAGCCCCTCATCAGGGAAGAGGGAAAAGAGTAGGTACATCAAGTCCTCCAAATGTAATTAAAAGTGTAATTCTCACCCAGAACCTCTAAGCATTGCTTCTGTCCCTGAGCACCCCTTGCTTTCAGACGAAGGTGGCCTCCATACGCTCTGTGACCTTTCTGAGTGGCCCTTCAGCGTGTCAAGGCATCCTAGTGTGATGCACTTGCATGAAGGTTCTGGTATATTGCAAATGTCAGTCTACTTTGTTTTGAGAATAAAAATTAAAATGCAAGTGTGATTTCGCAAGTGATCTTCATAAGGATTAGGGTCGATAATGGAAAAAATATAATTACAAGGATTATAATAAAGAAAAATGTGGTTGGTAAGTGTCTGGGGCACGTGGCCATGAGAAAGAAAGTAGAACTTGCTTTATCTTGGCTCTCATGCATGTGTTGCCAGGGGCCATTGCTCTTCTGTAACAATGTGTCCTTTACTATGGGTTAAAAAGGGATTTGTTTTTATTACAAACCTTGCGTATAAGGATGGTTTAGAAAATAACCACTGAAGAGATACTAGAGAGAAAAGAAGCAGCAGATAAGCAAATCTGAGGCAACAAAATACACCTTTGCCTTTTGGTAACACAGTGGGTCACGTGGATACAATTTTCCATATTATCCATTCTATATGGTGCTTTTTATTCTCTCTGGAATAGGGTAGTTCGTTCAGTCATCAAATAGTATGCTTTTGCAAGACCTCAATTTCAGAAGGTGACCAAACCAGCGCCTAACAAAAAGGCATGTTTCATGGCTCAAAAGTTAAGGTAAGTATTGGAACCAATGAAAAAATAGAGCTGGTTCCTTCAACAAGGGAGAAAGTATCTCAGATCCTAGTTGGATATTCGTTCATTCATTTATTTATGGAGTGCTCGTGATGTACTGGCCCTGGGTTCGATGCTGGACCAGCTTAGGTAGAAGGATAGCTGCCCAAATTCCAGTTTCTACTGCAACATACCAGAACTGAGAGGTGAGCAGGTTGCGGGGGGGTCATGGGGAGGTGGAGGTTGTCCAGCCCAGCTAGATTGTTCCATTCCCTGGAGACGTCTAACCCTATTATAATGTGCTGAGCACCATGCCTGGCCTGGTCCTACGGAACTGAGGAGAGATTAATCTTGTGCTGTTCTCTTGACAGTCCTTGGGACATGTGGCAGAGTGGTTAAGGGTGAGCACTCTGGAGCCAGAGAGCGGGGTCTGAATGTTGCATCCAAATCATCAGTTTGACTTGGTTAAGTCTGTTGTTTTAAACTTTCTCTGTATAGTCAAAGTTCCTCATCTGCATAATCAAAATGATAGTGCCAAATCCATAGGATTTTTGTGAAAGAATTAATGCATTTAAAGAACTGAAAACATGGTCTAGCATAGGTAGGTGAACAATAAACATTAGCAACTATTATTATTGCACATACTGACCTTTGTCATAGTACTATATTCTGCTTTCTATTAATGTGTGTATGCATATGTATATATATCACGTTCAATAAATTCCTTCAAGAGAGGAAATGGGTGTGAGTTTTCTTTATACTCCTAGCTCCTGACATTAAGGTTTGAAGTGACTTAAGGATGATAATGGCAGAAATGTTTAATTTTATTTCATATAGCACTTTCTTTTTAGGACAGTATCAGAGTGTTGATACTTTTTTTTCCCCCAACTTATCACCGACATGAAAATCTTTATCTCTAAAATGGTATCTCTAAATGGTATCCCAAGGATTTTGCTTTGGGAGAATCAGAGGAATTCAGAATGATTTGAGAGACGATTGGACATGAATTTTGCAATTGGCCCAAGGACACCGTTGCCCCAGGTTGTTTATAGAGTTTGCTCAGATTCTTTAGGTCCACACTTCTGGGTCTTAGGTTTTTAATCCTCCTCTTTGTTTGTGAATGTTCCTTATTATTATTCAGACTTAATTGAAAAAAAAAAGTTTGATACTAAAGTATGCGGTCCAAGTGCATTATCTTTAGTTCTAGAGATGCCGCCTCGAAAACGCTGGGGTAGCTCAGAACCAACAGAATCAGGCCTTACCAGCTCACAGAAGAGAGTCTCCATCGTTGTTAAATAGCTGGCCCGTCCGTGTGCAATCATCTCCTCTCCGCTCTTTAGACTTATTCTAAGAGTGGGTCCACCTCACCGATAGCCACCAGGAGCCATAATAAAATTTGCATTCTAATACTTAGCTGCAATTGCAGCCAATAAAACATCCCCATATAGGTTTCTCTCTTGGAAAACAAATGCTTTGCTGCAAATCCAAAGATCATCAGGAAATGAGAAAATCCAAAGAAAGCACTGCATGTATTTTAAGGGAATTGCGCTGCACCAGGTAATGCTAAATAAAATATAACCAAAGTTACTTTGAAGTCATGCTAATTTAAATAATGGGGTAGGACAGTGAGGTCTCTGTCTTGCTCTAGTATAGAGAATACGATGTTAATACCTGAAACCAGATGGGCATTTTAAAAAATTGGATTTTTAAAAATATTTGCCTGTACTTTTTCCTCTGCTTTTCACTCTTCTCCCAACCGTGATTTCCTTTGATCATTTTGGTGCACAACACATCGCTCTTGGGGGACATTATTTCATCTTTTCAATGTTTAATTATGACATATGACAATTACGCGGTGGTTTGCACAATCTGCTTGGCACACACTGATCTGTAAGCCTCAGAAAGTGGGTGTTTGCTGCTCTAGGACCCCAGAGTGCTTTCCTCACTGGCTCCATTCGACACATGGAGCTGCTTTCCCAAACCACCATGTAAATATGATTTGTGAGCATTGAACTTGGACAAGATGCAATAAATATCACTCCGCTCTTCAGCAAAGGTTAACCAAACTCTATGCGCCATGCGCTGTGCAAAGACAGCACAGCTTTTGCTCCCAAGCTTAACACTCAGGGCGAGGCAGAGAAGAAAACCTCGCAGGCCATCACATGGCATCTATGAAATAGCAAACAGAGCAGCCAACGAGGCAGATCAGGCAGCTCCCCTCAGAGCTGTGTGCAGAGTGGATAGAGGCAACAAATGCTCACATCAGATTTCTCTGGCTAAGCCACCACGCTGCTAAGACCTCCCCATTGGGTAGAGGTGAGTCCTCTCCCCACGCATCACCCCTCTGCTCTTAGCAGGGCTCTGCTCTCTTTTCTCTCCCTTTCCACCAGGCCAGAGATGCAATCAGAGGGGCCCTAAGCTCCCTCTGGTTGGGGAGGAGAATTCTTTCCCTCCTGCAGGGGGCAGAACGGAGGCAGAGTGGGACCTGGGCAAGAGGCAGAGGGGACCATGGGTTGCATACTCCACGGAGAGGGCAGTAATCGAGGCCCGGTTCACCATACTTGGGGCTAAGAGAGGTTTGGGGCAAACCACCCTAGCTGGCATGCTCCTTGCAAACACCCCTCAGGAATCTGAAGTGCTCAGAGGTCCTAGCTGAAGGTTGAAAATCTTACTGATTTCTGTCAGAAGAGCCAACTAGCAGATTCTCAGGACTTTCTGTTTTTGCTTTTCTGGGGTTTGGGATTTCTACACCCCCCCCCCATGACTCTTAAGACTTTTAAAATTCATTTGACAGAGAGAGAGAGAGAACACAAGCAGGGGGAGTGGGAGAGGGAAAAGCAGGCTTCCCGCAGAGCAGGGAGCCCGATGCGGGGCTCCATCCCAGGACCCTGGGATCATGACCTGAGCCGAAGGCAGACACCTCACCGACTGAGTCACCCAGGGGCCCTCTCATGACTTTTTGAGTCTGCCCGTCAATGCCAAGCACTAAAAACCCTCAAAGCCCCCTCTCTCAGAAGTGGCAGTGAGTTCAGCATCCATTCAAAGGGAAGAGGCAGCAGCTGTTTTCACTCAGGGATATTCACACCCTAGGCGTCTCAAAATCCCCTTCAAAGCCATCGGTGAGAGTCTGGTAGCTCTATCCCAATCTGCCAGCACAACCTTGGCGTCCACCTCCAGCCTTAAAATACTGCCCGACTGTCTCCTGTGTATACGTTGTTTTTTCCTGAGACAAAATTCTGAGCCCTGGGGAAGAGTCCATCTTAGTGACACTCAAATAGAACCAGCTTGGATTGCCATTCATGCCGGCACGCAGCCCCTGGTAGAGGTGCCCCCCCCCCGAACCGCCACCCCAGATGGTGAGTGCAGAATGGGTTAGGGTCCTCCCCATAGATGCTGGAGGAAAAGGGCATGAACGTGAGTTCCTGGTCTGGGAGCCAGGCCTGGGATTTGGGGCATGCATATTCACGAATGCCCCAAAAGAGAATGGACAGCCAGCTGTGAACACATTGTACGTGTGGAAAATGGCCCACGGAGGACAATGAACGTGGGGCCAGAGGACAGCTTCTTCATTTTTGGGTTTTAACACCGGTCTATTATTTTTAAAAGCTTTGCGCTTCCACCCAATTTCAGTTCCCAGAGCAATTTTCAGACCCGATTCCCTCTAAACAGAATGATGGACTTATAAGCATGTAGAACAGAATTCATTCTGTTGTGGTGGCTGGAAATGACAAACACTGAAAACATCAAGAAGCTGAAAAGGAAATGTTTTCTATTGTCTACGTACTAGGCATAATTTATTCTTTTCAGTGCATTTTAAAGGTATATGTTTTTATCAACAATACTTTTAAGAGAGGACCATTAACATCCTATATCCTGCCTGAGCTGAGCTGACATATGGACACCTGGTTTACCAAACAAAACAAAGCAGAAACCAGGAAATACACAGTATCTTTACATTCTCCAGGCTGCCAACCTGACATTCTATCCCAGCATTTTTAAATTAGTGTACCATTTTTTAAAAAGAGATTCAGGGGTGCCTGGGTGGCTCAGTTGGTTAAGCGACTGCCTTCGGCTCAGGTCATGATCCTGGAGTCCTGGGATCGAGTCCCGCATCGGGCTCCCTGCTCGGCGAGGACCCTGCTTCTCCCTCTGACCCTCCTCCCTCTCGTGCTCTCTGTCTCTCATTCTCTCTCTCGCAAATAAATAAATAAAATCTTTAAAAAATAAAATAAAATAAAAAATAAAAAAATAAAATAAAAAGAGATTCAGAAATGTAATTTCTGCTTGCTTTCAACAATATATCAAAATTTATTCAAATTAGAAATGTGGGGGCGCCTGTGTGGCTCAGTCATTGAGTGTCTGCCTTAGGCTCAGGTCATGATCCCAGGGTCCTGGGATCGAGCCCCGCATCAGGGTCCCTGCTCGGCGGGAAGCCTGCTTCTCCCTCTCCCACTTCCCTGCTTGTGTTCCCTCTCTTGCTGTGTCTCTCTCTGTCAAATAAATAAATAAAATCTTAAAAAAAAAAAAATTAGAAATGTACCTAGCACTGTTAGAGAATTAGAAGATGTTCGTTACTTTCTTTCTTTCTTTTTCTTTCTTTCTTTCTTTCTTTCTTTCTTTCTTTCTCTCTTTCTTCTTTCTTTCTTTCTCTCTTTCTTTCTTTCTTTTTTTTTTTCCTTTTAAATGGTCCATCAGCTTGCCTGAAGTGTAACTCTCCTGAGTACTTGTTTGATGTTGAGATAAGCCAAATATTTCAATATGGTGAGGTAACTCTCAAATATGTCTGGGGATTCCGGGTCTCCCAATTGAAGCCCAGTGAGGGACATATGGCAGGCACAATGACCTTCCTGGGACACAGGACAAGATCACAGGTCTGACTCTGGCTGGGCTACTCAGGGCTCATAACTCACTCAGGGCTCATAGCTGCCCATAGGTGGTCAGGCGCTTGCCTGGTTCTTAATTGCTTGAAAATAAAGATCTTTTGCATCCTAAGCAAAATTCCTAGTGCCTTAGTGCTGATGCCTAGGCCATCTGCCTTTCTGTTCTGTCCATGTGGCTATGTTCACCCTGCAAAGTGCGCAGATTGCTACCGGGGAGAGAGGTCTGTTGTGCATTTTCCTTGGGCCACCACGGTCCCCTCGTTTCTACTTGTGGAGGATGGAGGGACAGTAAAGGGAGACCCACAAGGGTCATGCCTGAGGGAGCCTCTCCAACTCTCTCTCTTCCCTCATCTTCAAAGCATCCTCATGCCCTCAAAATAAATACACATAGAGGAACAAAACACCTTCTCTTTTTTTTTTTTTTTTTTTTAAACCAAGCCTGCTGACCTGGGAAAACAGGGAAGGGTGAGCTGGCTGTACCTCGCACCTTGACTCATCTGTGCTTTGCCACCGAGCATCAAACCAGAGCAGCGCGTCCTCTGCCAGTTTCCCAAGCCCCGAGCTCAGCTCAGAACTGTGTGCAGTTCCTACGCCAGGAAGGAAAGGCATTCCTCCTGCTGCTTCTTGAAAATTCTGTTGCATACCGGGGAGGAAGATGACTTTTGAAAGAACAAAGACCCGGTTTGGGAAGCAGAAAATTCTGTGCTAGGATCCTACATCCTTATTCAGCTGGGGAATTTTAGGAATTTACCCGACATTTCTGAGCCGCAATTCCCTCTTCTATCAGAGGAAGAGGATCATAGCACCCTAGTGGGTTGAGAGTATTGTGATCCTCAGAGTGCTGTCCCTGGACCAGCAGCAACATCACCTTGACGTTTTTTAGAAATGCAAAATTTCAGACTCCACCCTAGGTCTACTGAGCCAGAAACTCTGGGCAAGGGATCTGTGGGGGTGAGGGTGGGGGATGAGGCCCAGCAATTTTCGGTTTTACAAGCCTTCCAGGTGGTCCTGATGTACCCTCAAGTTTGAGAACCACCGGTCGGTTTTAAAAAGTGCCTATTACAGTGTCTGGAAATGGCAAATACTTAGCAAATGATAGCCTTTATTTTCATTTCCCCATCCAGAAATAAAGAAGCACACAGTCCTAACAATTCAATTCAATTGAAGTCTTTGCAGAAGTGGAGAGTCTGTGCCTGGCATTGCGGGGATACAAGGCACAGTGAGAGAAGAGGGGCTGCCCCGGGCTCCATGCTCACGCTAAGGGTCTGGAATTTTTCCTGAAGAAATAGAGAGAGACTAAAAATCACTGAAACTGCCCACTTCACGGTGCCGAGTCTCAAGGCCTCCTGCTTCAGGTCACCTGTCTGGGAGTGAGGGGATCTTTTAAAAGCCAATTTTGCCACCAACCTCATGTATAATCTTAGGCAAATCCATTTTGGCGGGCTTTGCTTTCGTTAGCATCATTTTTAAAATGAGACCTTGAGAGTAAGTATTCTGTAGTCATCGGTATGAGGTGGCGTCAGCTCTCGATGTCACCCAGGCCAGGATCTAGAGCCCATGACCTTGGGCAAGTTATGTAACAATTCTGGACTTGAGTTTCTTCATCTTGAAAATGAAGTCCTACAGCAGCCTGCCTCACACATCTGTTTTGCAGATTAAGTGGCTGTAGGTAAAAACACTTAGATAGCAGCCCACACCGCAGATCACAATATTGCAATTGGTCACATCGGGGGGTGGGGGTGGGGCCCATCTGCCAGGCAAGACACAGCCCCAGAAATCTCTAAAACATGGCAGGTGTCTTGGTTGTTTCTGGGATGTGGAGAGGGCAGTTCATTTGAAGAAATGGCTCCAGTAAGAGGAGGAGGGGCTGTCCAAGGCTGGCAGCATGAAAGCCCCAACCAGGACCTGGGCTCCAAGTGCAGCTGGCAATTGTAGGCTAAATAAGACCTAGAAGCATCTAGCAAACCTGGTGGGTACTAGGGCAAACCAAGGATCCCATTGCAAGGGGAATTATTCTGTAACTCACCCACTTGTGGCATGAGATATCTGAACTACCAGCAGACGTGCTTGGGATCTCCCCACGACATAGGTCAGGCTAACTCTCATGCTTAGAAGTGCTTACTACCTTGGGCCAGAAAAGGTTGGAGTAGACGAGAATTAAGAGCCACTAGTACTGATCCCCTGGTTTTCTTGATCTTGTGGTCAACGTGGACATCTGGGTGGTACAGATGATCACCTTTGTTAGTTACTGTAGTCAGGCATCCATATCTGAATTACAAACTGACTTCACAGTTCGAGAAAGGGAAGCCAAGAAAGCCACATGATCTTTACCCTGGGACATTGAATGAATTACCAACTAAGGCCAATGCTGAATTCACCTTGTGTTTCCCAATTTGCTCTTCCTGCCATAAACTATCCCTCTGTATTTTTGGTTTCTGAAGTTTATTTTACTTTTAATCTACTTTTTCTTGTTTATTCATCACTGGTAGATCACATTCATTTTTTACCCTTCCTTAGATGCCTATATTTTGCACTACCTACCTTTGTCAATCTTAATGAATCTCCAGGTTCATGAGCTTTTTTATCTGCCATCTTATCTCCAACCTTATTTTTTTTCTAGGCCATGCTATTGATTTTTAGGTAGGTCCTTTTTTTTTAAGTAGGTCCTTTTTTTTTAGGTAGGTCCTTTTTTTTAGGTAGGTCCTTTTTTTTTTTAAGGTAGGTCCTTTCTCATTCTCTGGGATTATTTATTACTATTATTACTAACTTTTAACTCCCCTAAATCTCCTTTCATTTTGCTCGCCTCCTCCTCTGATACACACATTTCTTCCCACAGAGACCAGCGTGACAGAGCAGTGAGGGCTGTGCTCACTTCCACGGCACCTGCCCAGGGTGCTGGGCAGACAGACTCACTGGGGGTGAGGACCCCTCCTGCCAAAAGTCACGACGCCAAACTTGAAGCCAAAGAAACATTCATGACTGGCCCTGGACTCTAAATTTAGGACATATGTTTTCCTCTCCTGGTATTTGTAAAATCACTTTTGTTTCCCTCTTTGTGACAAATGACTAGCATTTGAGAAGTTACAAGAAAAGCTACAGAGATCAAATAACAAAACAGAACTATATCATTCATAGAGGGAAATGTGAGTCTCGAATTGGATTAAATCCTGGAAATTCTCAAGGATGGATGTAAGGCAAGACTTTACACTCTGTTGGGAAGTTTGATGCCCCTATATGCCCCAATAACAATTGTTAGGGGCAGCTCTGGGTCTGCTGCAAGTCTCCAACCCAGATTGGCAGCTCACCATGAGAAGGAGAGCCCAGCACGTATATAGAAGCCTGAGCCCACCCTCTTGTTTTCCTCAGTGAATCCTACTCACTGAATTCTGCTGAGGGTGACCTGCCTCTCTTCTCAGACAGTGTCTACCTGTGCTCTGACCTTGGTCTTTAACCCCTGAACCCCCAAAAGTGTCCTTCATTTAACCCCTTAACCCCCCAAAAGTGTCCTTCATTCTCCAGTGCCTCCTGGTTGAGTTCTGACAAACAGATATCCCTCCAGCAAGCCAGTCAGACATAAACACCAAGCCGAGGAAAAGGCGTGCTGTCCCTGGACCCTTTGCTACCTGTCCCCTAAAGGTTCTGCTCTGTGTTTGGAGTGCAAGAGAAGAAATTTGCTTTTGCTGCAGTCTGTTTCTCAAAAGGAGTAATGTAGAAGTTTGACGCTTTTGAAATGTGATGTTTGATGCCAAAAGACAACAAAAGCCTTAAATTGGAAAATAAACTCTAGATAAATTCATACGTATTACCTAGGTTTCTATTATGTATTTACAAATAGACTCCTACTCTGAAGAAAATTGGTATAACAGCCCTAAGGAGTAGAAAAATCTCTCATCAGCCAAGAAAGACTATTTTTCCCCAGTTCACTTGAACACAGGCTTTGCTGCATAAAGTTTACAAAGCACAGTCACCTTCATGGTCCTCACCGCTATGTCCTGATACAGGGCTGATGCCCAGCTCCCGTCAGGGAGAGATCCTGGTCATCCATTAAGACCCAATGCAGTTCTCACTGACTGCCCCTCCCCCCCATGTGAGGTGCCTCTCCTCTGCATTGCCATGGCAACCTGCATATTTATTTATCATAGCACTTACTACACCGTGTATGGAACTACTTTCAGATATCACCCTCCATAGCCACTTATTTTTTCAGGGGTAACCATCTTGCTTTTTAATGTTGACAGTGTTGAAATATACCCACTTTCTGTGATCCTGGAAAACAGCAAAGGTTAAGGAATCTTCCATCCTTTGTGATCCAGGAAACAAGGGCAGATTGCAAAGAACCACCTTTCCCATAAGACTTAGGTGAGACTCACACAGATGCCCACCCCTGATTTCCCTGTGACAAGACAGGCACACACCCTCCAGCTTCCCACTCTTTGCCTCATTAATGATTAGGTTGAACCGATGGTCCCCACTGAGCAGTAAAGCAAAATGCTTATTAACCAAATTTGGTTATGATTCCTTCCTTCCCCTAGGACCTGAGCTTTGGATCATCCTCACCTGGTCTCAGGGTAAAACTTTCTCTGATCTATTATTGATCCTGGGCAGACTTTAATCCTATTTCCCCACATCTGTTCTTTTTCGTCCTGTGTGCTCTTCCCTATACAAGAAAACCCCTTTTTGCCCAACCCTTGAGACACTTGCAGATTCATGTTCAGAGTGTTCTCCTTATTGCACTCGTTCTCCTCCCCCTATTGCAATAAGGGACTCAAGATTTTTCCACCTCACGTGTCATCAGTAAGCGAAAGGTACTTCTGCAGAGTACAGCTGCCCAGCCCAGCTCCTGCCCCACATGCCCATGGCTTCCTGCATACTCTACAGGGCGATTGCATCGTACAAATTGTGAGCTGGGGATTTTTTTATTTTTTTATTTTATTCATTTATTTTTTTTTAGAGAGAGAGAGTGAGCAGGGGGAGGGATAGAGGGTGAGGGAGAGAGAGATTTTTAAGTAGGCTCCACGCCCAGTGCGGAGTCCCTCATGAGGCTCCATCTCAGGACCCTGAGACCATGATCTGAGCTGAAATCCACAGTAGGACGCTTAACCCACTGAGCCACCCACACACTCTATGGGCTAGGGATTTTTAATTATTTAATTTATTAATTATTTTTGCTCTACAAATATGTTTCTTAAAAAAAGCAACTCATTGAATTACCTTGGAGTTGCATGTGTTTGAATTCCTTTAGACTGGCTTCAGCATCACGCAATTTAAAATAAATAGCTTAAACATATAAACCTTGAATTGTAAAAAAAAAAAAAATTGTTTGTCCACTTTGCAATAATCTTTTTGAGTAAAGTCTCTCCTTAATAAGTCCAGATTTATTTTTTTATTTGACAATATATTCTTCCACAGTAGGGTCTTGGAAAAATTTGAACTGTTGTTGTTTTTGTCAATTCTGAAACCCAGTGTTAATTAATAATTAACCCCAAAGTTTCCTTTCTATTTTATTTTTCTGGCAGGCTTCAGTTAGTCATGAACCTTTAAGTCAGCCTGTTTTCTTATCCGTAAGATCTTTACAGGACTCACTGGTGGCACAATTAGGATACGGCCTTGATTTTTAAAGAAATTTTCTGATTATAATTGCTTCTAACTATGATGTTTACCTATTTATCATTGGATATGTAGATACATTATTAAACTTTCAAATTGTCCCATACTTTATTCTTGCCCTAATTCAAAGGTATTTAAAAAAAATTTTTTTTTTACTTCTGAAGCAATGTAATAAGAAAACATAATCTGTAAATGCATACGAAAATAAAGAACTCAAAAACTTTAATGACATTAAAGACAATCCATAGGTATTTTAGATGCTAACTCGCATTATTCATAATAGACACAGGAAAGTATAAAAAAATACGAACAAAGCTACAATGTCATAGGGCTTCCAGTTAAACATGGCAGATTGAACATGTGAGTTTACTTCTTCTCCATTTAAGCTCGATTTACAGAAGAGTAAAGGAATTTTTTCTTAATGCATAAACCTAGGGAACAAAGAGAACATATGGAGAAATACCAACAAATTTTGGGGGTTGGCAAGAAGATGGACCAGTGGCTGCTAATATGATAGGACCAGAGAAAGGAAGCCAGTAAGAAGCAAGTCAGCGTGTGCCTGGAAACGCTCAGGAGGTAGTCTCCTCTGAAGGCAGGGACAGGTGGTGAAAACAAGGGGAGTCCGTGGAACGAGTTTAAGGGAACAGTTAGACACCCAGATGCCCAGAAGAGGGACAGTTTACTCTCTGGGGGTTGGAACAGAGACAGGTTTTGGGGCACCAAGCCCAGCTGAGGCCTCGGCCAAGGGCCAAATAGGGGTTAAGTGAAAGTCTATTTTTGAAACTGCAAAACCACCTGCTCTCCTTCCCCCACTCAACTCCCAGAGAGCTGGCAGCCACCCTCCCCCATGGTCAGGAGATTGGGAGGACAGACTTGCAAAGGACATTTGGGAGTCCTCCAGGGAAAAAGGCAGCTTGCTCCCCTGTCATGCGACCGAGGAGCTCACCAAGGTACAGGCCTCTCTCGTGCACGCACAACTTCCAAATGGGTCCTTAGTGCTCCCACTCTGAAGGATGCCTTGGCCAAGGATTAGGGACAAATGAGGAAACAATTAACTTGGAGAAAATGAGAAAATGCAAAAAGAATTGTAATTAATATCCCCAGGGAGATCATAAAAATATCGCATCTCTTGGGGGGAAAAAGCATAAGATGCTGTTAACAACAACCAGGTATTTGTAGAAAACTACGACATCCTATATGAAAAATGCAGAAAAGGATGAGGAGGTCACATCAAGGAAATCTCAAAAATAAAAAGGAAAATAGAACAAAAAGACAAGCAAATTCAAAAAGTGGAAAAAAACGTTAAAAAAATTTATAACTCCTACAAAGCAAGTATTCAATGAATAAGAATTAACAAAAATCAAAATCAGAGAAAATGAAGGAGGAGATTTAACAACAAAAAAATGATAATAAAATAAAAAACTTTCCATGGACTTAAGCATGTGAATTTTCAGATTGAATGGGCTCATAGAGTATTCAGCCGAGGAAATGAAAAAGACCCAGACCACACATATCAGGATGAAGTTACAGAACACCAGGACATGTTTCCTGACAGAGACTCCAGGAGGGAAGAACCGGAAGGACACAGGATTTAAATATCATTGGATTTCACAGCAATATTGGAAGCTTGAAGACCATAAAGCAATACCTTCCAAATTCTGAAGGAAAACAATTTCCAACCTACAAATTTGATACCAAGCTTAGTGTAAGGATGAAGTAAAATATTTTTCGACCTATAGTGTATCTCCCATGCACCCTCAAAAAAGCTCTGAAATAAACCAAGAAAGAGGAAGACAGGGGATCCAGAAAATAGCAGAGACATGACAAAGGAGAAGTAAAAGGGGTTTTAAAAAGAATGGAGAAGAAAGAGGTGCCTGGGTGGCTTAGTGGGTTAAGTGTCCGACTTTTGGATTTGGCCCAGGTCATGATCTCATGGGTCCTGAGATAGAGCCCTGCATTGGGCTCTGAGCTCAGCGGAGAGTCTGCTTGAGATTCTCTCTCTCCCTCTGCCCCTCCCCCCACTTGTACGTGTGTGCTCACTCTCTCTCTCAAATAAATAATAAAAAATCTTATTTTTTTAGGTTTAAAATAACCTATTATTTATTCATTATTATTTCACAGAAAAGAATTATCATGTGAACACTAATGAAAAGAGAAATAGAAGAGCTATATTAATAGATAAAGTAGACTTCACTGCAAAGAATGTTAACAGGGGTAAAAACCAAAATAGGTCATTTTATCATTCTAAATGGGTCAAAATAAATAAATCTTTTAAAAAATAATGAAAATAAAAAGGATGGAGAAGGCTGGTGATGTGGAGCAGCAGTCCAGTAAGCTGGTGGGTTTGGACAACTGTCAAGAAAGGACCTCCCTAACAAAACAAAACAGAGATATTAGCAATTGTGTTTGGAGGAACTGAGAGATTTAGCCCCATCATGTGCTGGCGGTGAGTTACTGACAGATGCACATGCCCTGGCCCCCAACATTTGCAGGCCAAGCCAAGAGTAGGACGGAGACCTCTGTCCCATGGCTCATAGCCCACCGGCTTCCCCCCGCCCTGGCTCTTTCCTCCACCATGAAGGGCTTTGCACAGACCCATGGATGTTACTTTAACAGCTGCCCCTGGGTCAGTCCTTGGCCTGGGAGTGTACACATAGTAGCACCTTCTGCTTTTACCAAAAGGGACCTGAAAGGGGCATTGGGACCATCTGGGCAGGAACTTGTGGAGTCCAGAGTCTCAGGAGCAAGCAAGGTCTAGGAGGACAGAGGGGCATAGGTTCCAGGTGGACATGTCTCCATGGCCTCAGGCTCCATGGATCCCTTGCCATGAAGGGGAAAAGATGGGGGCAGGCCAGAGTCTAAAGCTCATAGCCAAGGGCAAGGGGCTCTTTTGCCTGGGTCTAAGGGCAGTACTAAATGCACAGAATGTCAAGTAAACTGTTACAAAAGCAATTATTAACTTAAGGGATGGGAAGTGCTATATAAGGAAGGAAAGGTCATCATAGATTTTTTTCCTTTTAAAAAAACCTTTAAAATATTAATCAGTTTTTTATGTGGCTCAGCTATGAATAACATTTATATAGTTATAATAATATAGACATTAAGTATTGATTTAGCCCCAAATTGTGTTTTAACAATTTTGGGAGGTTGGGAAGAGGGAAATTTCTGTGCAAATTGGGGTTAAACTTTCACAGTAGAATTACTGAATAGTAACTAAAACTAAATTATGCATGTGGGAATTAGAGGGAGAGAGAGAGGTGGAAAGATGTTGCCTACTCTTCAAAAGCTATTACCATTTGACTTTTGAAACTATTTACATGATTATCTGAGAAGATACAAAATTAAATTAAAACAAAGGAGATCATTAGAAGGAAATACTGGGGGAAAAATAAATGAGGAAAGAAAACCAGAGGGAAAATACAGAAATGTCAAAAGGGAGGGACAAAAAATTCTTTAGTAAAAATAAAGACAAAAAGTGGAAGAATGCATAAGTCCAACTTGCAGCCATAATAATAAAAATTTCCTTTTAGACCCAGTGCACCACCCTGCAGAGCTTTCGTGGATTGTCATTCATTAAGTTTATTGCCTTAATTTATTCCTCACAACATGCCTCTGAGTTGGTCTGTAGCATTTACCAAATGTCCAGCATAAACAGACTGCAGGGCAAGGGGGGAAGCTAAGAACAAAAGACAAATAAATCTTGGCTTCCAGGAGATTTACCTCCCACTGAAAGACAACCAGCATAAGTGGGAAAACAGGACTACACAAATGAAAAACACATAGAAATCCCATCTCAGGCAGATTAGAAATGAACACGCATGCTGGAGAACTTCTGAGGCATCGGGGAATTTGCAGTTGGAAGGAGGCTTTACGGAAGTAATGGATTTGAACGATGCATTGAAGGAAGGAAGAAAAGACAGCTCTTGGAAGGAGATAAGGGAGGTGATAAAAAGAGTAAGATTGGCCAGGACAAGGTCAAACAGGATAGCAAACAAACAAGCAAACAATGCTGAAGAGATAGAGCCTCCTGCCCACCTTGACCAGGTCTAACCTGCTAATCCCGCCCATCTGGTGTGTCCAAGACAACCCTCATCTTCCAATTCAAACTCTACCTCCACCTAAACCACAGAATGTGCCCTATTAGGAAAGACACCAGTAATGTCTTGCTCCTCTTCACCCTTAGCCGGGGTCCCACACCCTCATTTTGGGCACTTTCAGGATATTCTGCCATGTGCCTAGATCCGGTATTCCCTGAATCGCAAGGCAACACAGTAGGAGACTGACCTTTCACATTGAATTTGGGTTGGAATTTCTGCTTCCCCCATTTGCTACAGCTATGGTATTGGGCAGGTTTACAAAACTCCCTGAGCCTGTTGCCCTACTTACAAATTGGGCATAATCATTGTCTAACTTGCAATGTTCTTGGAAGAAGGGAGATGATGCATGTGACATACTTGTCCAAGAGTAGGTGTGCGAGACATGGTAGCTGCTATTATTACTACAGAGGTTATTATATTTATGTAAATATTCTTTTGTCAATTAAACTGTACATATCTTGAAAACAGTGACTTTGCCTTTTTCCTTCCTTGGGATCATAGTGCCAAGCACATGGTAGATACTATTGAATCTGAGCAGACTGATCAAGACAGGGCTAGTTACTATACAGTGTATTGCTTAAAGACAGAGAATCCCTTGGGGCGCCTGGGTGGCTCAGTCATTAAGCGTCTGCCTTCAGCTCGGGTCGTGATCCCAGGGTCTTGGGATCGAGCCCCGCATCGGGCTCCCTGCTCCGCAGGAAGCCTGCTTCTCCCTCTCCCACTCCCCCTGCTTGTGATCCCTCTCTCACAACTGTGATATAGTGTCTCTCTCTGTCAAATAAATAAACAAAATATTTTTTTAAAAAAGACAGAGAATCCCATGCCACTAATTAAAGTAATCCTAAGTGCTGATAGCTGTGGGAACACCACTGAATCCAATCCAGACACAGGAGCAGAGACAATCAGGTATAAATTCATTGGTCCTACTATGTTGTGACGCCGTTTAAATGAGAAAGAGAAAAATGCCTTCGAAAATATCTGAAAAATACTTACTTCCAATGTGTATGTAGGTATAAAATCATACAGAAAAGCTGAAACATTTAAGTCATAGCTGGAGTTGGAACTAGAAGCCCAGTTTGATTTAATTCAGCAAATATTGAGGGCCGACTGAATGAAACTCTCTGAGCCAGACATGAGAAAGGGAATAATATATGGTCTTTGACTTTAAAGAGCTTATTTAGGAGAAAAGAAATAAATCATTTACTTACAAATAATAGTGCTAAAAGTGATTGGTGATTTTCTGTTCATTGTTCCATCCATTAATACATAGAAATGTAAAACAAGGTTCTGGATTTTTAAAATTTATTTATTTTTAATTTAGGTTTCTTTCTTTTTTTTTTTTTGGGAGAGAGAGAGAGAGGGAGTGAGCACATGAGCAGGCGGGGAGGGGCAGAGGAAGAGGAGAGAGAGAATCCCAAGCAGCCTCCATGCTCAGCTCAGTGCAGACTCGGGGCTCAATCTCATGATCACTGTGAGATCATGACCTGAGCCAAAACCAAGAGTCAGACACTTAACCGACTGAGTCACCCAGGTGTCCCGAGGTTCTGGACTTTAAACAATAGAACATTATTCTGACAACCAGAAAGCTAACTGTGCTGATATCTGCACATGTTTATACCCATACTGACCATATTTTAAATTGTTGGGATTTTAAAGTCACTTAGATTATTTCAAGATAAAATTTATTGCAATATACAGAAACAGTGCTTCCCCCACACACACTCTTTTTAACTAAAGAGAAAAACTTGGCTATGTTCTTTAAAAGACTCATTCGGAATTCTCTCATGTTTTCTACATTTCTTAACAGTTTCATTTATACAACCATATATGGTGAGGCATACTTCTGTGTGTGAGCTCTTGCCTCCAATATAAGGAGATCTACTTTAGCTCCTTTTTAACAATAGCCTGAATATTGTATTCATTGAGAGTTGTCAAATCAAAAATCCTTTAACTGAAGTGAATCATGTTTTTTAGGGTTTCCAAGCATTAAAAGATAAAATCAACATTTTCCTGGCCACATTTATTATGTGGAGTGAAATCCTCCTAAATCAACAGAAGAAAATGCCTTTGAAAGTATCTGAACGCCAAGTCTATTTTAAATAGAACATCAGAGTTGAAATTACTGACCTAAAAATTCTTCCTCCTTCATTTCAACAAGTATCTATTATAGCATTTATTTATGTTGGGTCATCTGCCTGGTGCTATAAGGAATACAAAAATCAACTGGACTTGGCTTCTGGGGTACCTTGTTAAATAGTTACAAATTCCTCCCACTTCAGGAGACGTTTCTCTCTAACGTGATTAAGCTGACCCTCCATCCAGAGATGGAGCTTTTTTCTGACCCTCTTCAACCAGGCTGGTCATGTGACTTACTCTGATGAATGTGGAGATGTAACATGTGAGTTCCAGAGGCTAGGCCTCAGGAGACTTTGCGGCTTTTGTCTTTTTTTGTCTTGGGACCTTGTAACCACCATACTGTAGAGAAGCCCAGGGTTAAACACTACTTGGAGATAGAGGCCCAGCTCTCCAACTGTTGCAACTGAGCCCAATTCACAGCTGACCCTACAGCCAGATGCAACCACATGAGTGAACTCAAGCAAAACCAGCAAAGAACTATCCACTCAAGCCCCAGAATCGTGAGAAATAGTACATCACTGTTGCTTTAAGCCACTTTGATACAGTTTGCTATACAATAATGGACAACAGACCCAAATCGATACCTGGAAGTGAAATTCTGCTGTAACAAAAACTTAAGACATGTGTGAGTTTCTGGACCCAATTCCAGCATGTGTTGGAAGGGCCAGGGAGGTTCTCACCATCAAGCAATTCTCTGACACAAGCTGGGTGTCCTAGAATCCAACTCAGTTCTGACACTGTCTACCTGGAGCTAGCAGCAGATCCCACAGGTTAAAGGCTCGGTTTCACAACATTGCCCACCCCCACCCCTTCAGATGCCAGTCCCAAGCCCAGGTGGACATCTGTGCTTTTGACCAACCAGAGGTTCCAACCATTGGAGGTTCCAATGACTCCCTCCTTGGGTTGGATTAATTTGCTACAGCAGCTCACAGATCTCAAAGAAACACTTTAGTTACTATATTACTGGTTTATTATAAAAAGCTATAACTCAGGGACAGTCATGTGGAAGAGATGCCCTGGGTGAGGTATGGGGAAAGGGCGTGGAGCTTCCATGCTCTCTTGGAGTCTGCCCTTCTCCTCAAATCTCCATGTGTTCACCAACCTGGAAGCTCTCCAGACCTCTTCCTTTTGGATTTTTATGGAGGCTTCATTACGTAGGCACAATTGATTGAATCTATTGGGGGAGATCATCCAGAGGACATGACTGCCAGATGACCTGTGAGCAAGACCCACATGATCGGAGGATCCCCAGTCCCTCTCCATCCTTAGAATGTACATTTTGCTTGCCATCCTCATTCCCAGAAGCTGCCCCCAAGGACAGAGTCTTGAGATAGTGACGTGGCGTTGAGATCATCTGGATGGTATACATGATCAAACCTAGTTAAAACCTTAAGATTTGGAAGGCAGGTACGGAATTCTACTCATCCTGTGGCCACCCAAGACAAGCCTCCTATGTAAGTTCCCTTGTTTATGAAACCTGCCACCTAGCAATCTGTAGCAGTGTCCCTCTGCCCTCTGCATCTGGGCTGCTTTCAGAGTACACCCAGGAAGCCCTGGGAGGTTTCCAAACTAACACTCCCCTCTGGGAAGTCAGTGGGGTTAGACTGAAAATTCCAACCTTCTAATCACAGGGTTGGTTCTCCTAGCAACCACCCCCCATCTTTAGGCGTGGTCCAAAAGTCACCTCATTAACATAACAAAGAAACCCTTATGCTCTCATCACTTCGGAAATATCAAGGGTTTTAAGAGATCTGTGCCAGAAACGTGGACAATGGCCAAAAATATATTTCTTATTATAAATCACAATACTGCAATGTGGCACTGGTTTTGGGTTGCAGGTGAAGGCTGAAAGGCAGTGAAAGGGGTCGTTAGTAAAGGCTGGGAGAACAGAAAGGAGTTGCTATTAAAGGCTGGAGAATGGCAGTCGTGCTATATAGAGTGATGGAACATTTGCATGACTGTTTCCTGAGCTAATGCAGAGCACAAAAAATGTACCTAGAGGAACTTGTAGCTATGGCAGCAAGTTCAAAGTGTCGAGTGGCACACTTGAGCCATGTATGATAAATTATGTCAAGGGAGAGATGAACTAAAGAAGGAACTCCTCAGTCTGCAAACAAAACTCAGAAGAGAATTCTGTCGAGATGGAAAAGAAAATGATTTCATATTCTTGGTCTCTCCAATGCTCAGCCTACAAGAAGCAGGCTGAGAAATCTACTCAGCTGCAAACCTGGGTCATTTCTTAAGGGAAAGGAAAGATGTTTCAGGGGGCGGAGCCAACAGCCCAGAGTCAAGGAGAATAAGAAACCAGGAAAACAGTTCAAAGGAGCAGAAACAAGCTCTCATTAAAGAATATTCTGTGTCCCTAAAGTAGGGGGAATTGTCAATATGACCCAGGTGGATTTCAAAACTGCTGTGTGCCAGTGACTGCTATCTGCTTCTTGTCTTCCCTGGGTTCTTCCTACTCTTGAATATGTGTGTTTATTGCAGTCATTCATGCTGTGGTATGTTGGTTGTCTGTGGACAGATGACTCGACATTTTAATTCATAGATAGCCAGCTCAAGAGTTGCTGTTCCCACGGTACTACACCCGAGGAGCCTTGTCTACATCCGGATCTGATGGAAACCATGGGACCATGGCCTCAGAGTTTGATGCTGAAAATTGAGGTGGGACTGTGGGGGAGGATGTGAGTATATTTTGCATTGGAAAGGGATGTGAATTATTTTGGCCAGATGACACATCTTCGCAAACGCTCAAGACCTCAACAGTTTCTTCCAACCTGCATATCCTCATGCAACCTCACTTTATCATTCCTCCCATAAAGAGGTGGAGTCAACTTCCTCATCTCTTGGATTTGGACTAGTCTGTGAGTTGCTTTGATACTCTGAGAGGATGTGGTAGAAGTGACACCTGGAAGACTCAGCCTCAATGGCCTTTGTAGCGTCTGCCTTTTCCCTCTTGGAGAACTGCCCTAAAACCACCATGCCTCGAAGCAACCAAGGATAGAAGAGAAGCCCAGCCATCCCACCTATGCCAGCTGAGCCCAATGCCCAATGACACCATCCTCCCTCAGTGAAATGTTGCCTGATGAGTGGACAGACAAAACCAGAAAAGGAGCACCCAATTAAACCACAGAACTGTAAGAAATAATAAACTGTTTTTTTAAGCCACTCAATTTTACGCAGCAAAAGATAGCTGAGCATTTCCTGTTCTTTCAGTGCTTGTAAAATTTTAGGAAAGAGGAGATATGTACATTTAATTAAAGATGCATTTAGGAATGTGCTAAGTATCATAAGAGATGCAATACTAAATTTGGGGACTTCCAACAAGTATTGGTGAGGATGTGGAGAAAGAGGACCCTCTTGCACTGTTGGTGGGGATGCAAACTGGTGCAGCCACTCTGGAAAACAATATGGAATTTCCTCAAAAAGTTAAAAACAGAACTAGCCTATGATCCAGTAATCACACTACTGGCTATTTACCCCCAAAACATAAAAACACTAATTCAAAGGGATACATACACCCTTATGTTTATAACAGCATTATTTACAATAGCCAAAGTATGGAAGCAGCCCAGGTCCACTGACTGGTGAATGGATAAAGATATGACATATACACACATTGGAATATTATTCAGCCATTAAAAAGAATGAAATCTTGCCATTTGCTGTGACATGGATGGAGTTAGAGAGTATAATGCTAAGTGAAATAAGTCAGTCAGAGAAAGACAAATACCACATGATTTCACTTATATGTAGAATTTAAGAAACAAAACAAACAAGTAAAGGGAATAAAAAGAGCGAGAGAGACAAACTAAGAAACAGACTCTTAACTATCAAGAACAAACTGACGGTTACCAGAGAGGCGGTGGCGGGGGGCGGGGAATGGGGGAAATAGGGGATAGGGATTAAGGAGTGCACTTCTCATGATGAGCACTGGATGATGAAAATAAAAACTTAAAAATATTAAATAAAATTTGGGAGTTCAGAGTAAGGGAGACTCAATTTTGTTTGGAAAGATGGGTGAATATAAAGAAGACAATTTTTAAACTGAATCTTGGAGAGTATTTTAGTTAAGGAGAAGCATAAACAGAAATATTAAGTTTTCTTGGAGAGGAGGCTCCCTAATTTCCCTTACTGATTTATGGAGGGGAGAGAGTAGTGCTCCCAAAAGGAGTAGGAGTGGGTCAAGGAAGATGGAAACCACCATTCTAGCTTATCAATAGCCCTTTCCTCTGTTTCCAGAAGAAAAGAAGAGCTACTCTACTTTGTATTTCAGTTAATAACTAGCTTACCTTATCTTCGTTATTGGATGAGACAAGGTGGGTAAAATCCTCTTTGGGCAGGCTGGCAGAATTTCACACCACCAGTGGCATTGGAGATCCGTAAAATTTATTCCTTAGGCAAACTTTGTCCTAGGCACCCACATCAAACCCACAGAGAAGCTCTGCAGGAGAGAGATGTGACTCTCTGTTACTGATCCTTCCACCTCTCATCCCTCATCTCAGCCTGAGAATCCTTGGAATGCTGATGCCAATTTACAGTAAAAGTGCATTTCTTGTTCTTGTTGAAAGAGTTTTCCAACAATCCACATCAGAGTCTAAAGGGACTTACTGCATTTCAATTGTACATGACCTTAAATGAATATTAGAAAAGAACATATCTGTTTCTGTAAATATGAGCAAGCAGAAAATAAATCACCAGATATTTAGGCACACTGAAGAATTTGATCATTCATCCAATACATATTTAATAAGCACCTAGTATGTGCCAGGGACTGTTTTAGGTGCTGGGATATATCAGAAAACAAAATGTAAAAAGATCCCTATTCTCATTCTAGGAGTTTATATTCTAGTGAGGCTGGAGAAGGATTGAAAGAAGGATAACCATTAAACAAATAAACTAGAAAATATCTTAGAAAGTAGTAAGTGTATGGAAAAAAGGAAAGATTGAACAGAAACAGGGGAATCTGGAGTGTAAACATTGGGGAGGGATTACAGTGCTGAATTGGATGGTCAGGGTAGGCCTATTGTGAACATGAAAGGAAGAGGGAGAGAAACTGTCAGAAATATTTACTTCCCTAAAGTAGATTTTTGCAAGACACAAGAGAAAATATTTCTAAATTTCTCACTTATCCATTTAAAAAAAATCCCAGGGAATATTGCATCTATGGAACTTTAAGAAGCTGAAATGAAATGAAAGGGGCCACTTTGGTAAGAGGAATTGCATGGACACAACACTACTCCTTCATAAGAAACAACAGCAGAGTAATCAACTGTAGCAACATGGGAAATATTTCATGATATAAATACTCCAGTTAGAAAATTTACGGCACACGGTATGTTCCAAGAAAACAAAATGTCATGATAACAACTGCTCTGAAGCATAACAAGGAGGAATTTTTCAGTATCTGAAAAGAGAATGAGGAAAAGAGAGAATAAGGGGGACTCTTCTAGAAATCCAGAAGAAAAACATTAAGTCACCCAGAAAAAAAATCCACAACAAAATTAGGCTGTCAGACCACCTAAGTCAAAGTGCTAGAAGGCAAGCCAACAAACCACTATAGAAAAAAGCCTCTGAGCCTATACCCAGGCAGGCCATTCCTTACACATGAAAACAACAAATGTGTATCCTCAGCTACTTGAGCTCGCAGAATTCTCTACCAAGGCCATCTTCCTAAGCGAGCCACTGGAAAATCTATGCCAGAACAATGAAGCAAATATAAAAATAAGTCATAATGGAGCAATCTTGGTAGAAGGCGGGCATTGAGTAGAAAAATGAATAAGATGCAGAGATGAATTTAAATGTTTATTTAATTGTGTTTTAAATGGTTATAAAACTGATTACTAAAAGGTATTGCTTAAGTGAATTAATCGATCACCTTTTCTACTTGTAAGATAATAGAAACTAACTGATGGCATCCATAATCACAAAATTATGAAGAAAAATCAGGATTGGGGAGGCACCGGGGTGGCTCCGTTGGTTAAGCATCTGCCTTCTGCCCAGGTCATGATCCCGGAATACCAGGATGGATCCTTGGAGTATCAGGATGATCCCAGAGTACCAGGATGGAGCCCGTTTCTCCCTCTTCCTCTGACCCTCCCCCCTACTCCTGAGTGTCTGCTTCTCCCCCACCCCACCCCCGCCTGTGCATGCTCTCTCTCTCTCAAATAAATAAAATCTTAAAAAAAAAAAGAAAAGAAAAGAAAAACCAGGATTGGAATGGTGGAGAGTAAAGGGAAACAGTATTAAACTTTTTATCTTTCACAAGAGATACTTTTTAAATTACTAATTTATTGTGGCGCCTGGGTGGCTCAGTCTGTTAAGCATCTGCCTTCAGCTCAGGTCATGATCTCAGGGTCCTGAGATTGAGCCCCACATCAGGCTGCCTGCTCAGCCAGGAGTCTGCTTCTCCCTCTGCCTCTAGCCACTCCCCATTCATGTGCGTGCTCTCTCTCTTCTCTCACATAAATAAATAAAATCTTTTTTAAAAAGGAAAAAATTTACTAATTTATTACTTACTATTTTACTTACAAAAATCCACTTTAGAGAAGTAAATATTTCTGACAGTTTCTCTCCCTCTTCCTTTCATATTCTCAGTAAGGCCCACCCCGACCATCCAATTCAGCACCACAATCCTTCCCCAACCCTTGCACTAAAAAAATTACTAATTTATTACTTACTATACTTACTATTTATTAGACCTGTTAATACAGGTCTAACGTTGTCTCTGAAAAATATAAGCTAACCACTATTAAAATTGAAAACGCAAAGTTTATCTTCTAAATTATTGCTAAAAAATAGCAAATAAAAATAAATTTATACAACAAAAATGAACAAACCAGAAAAAAACACACAAATAAACAGCAAAAATAAAAAGCATTAAACAGTAACAACACCATCCATAACAATTGTAACTTACAAGAAACACAGCTGAAACAAAGTAACATAGAAAAACTTAAAACAATTGAAGTGGCCAAAGGCAGAGCAGATCCCACCAGGGGAAAAGCATTTTAGTATATGATAAGTCAAAATACTTTTTTTAAAAAAAGAGCATTATTTTGTATGGATGAAAGCTATAATCAATGCTGAAGATATAATGAATAATATAGTACTTATAGGAAGCAAACCAAAGAGAGATTGATAAAAATATAATTTTATATGAAGAATTTGACCCACTGCTATCAATTTATGACAGAATACCTAGGTTAAAATAAAGAAATAAAAGTGGTTGATAAAATAAAGAACAAATTTATCAATATTTTTAGAATATGCTTAAGACCCAAGAAAGTACAACATTTAAGTAAGGTGAATAAATATAAGGTAAATATACAAATATATTGTTGTAATTGTTGTTGTTGTTGTTATACATTAAAAATTCTGCTTAATGTGGTAGAATAGGCCGCTGCCAGAAAGCAGCAACCTTTCCCCAAAGAAATGTGAGATAAATATAATTTAAAAATATGAATTCATAGCTCTTTTCCTCCCCAGCTGCTTGAAGCTTGGCCGCCATCATGAACGACACAGTAACTATCCGGACCAGGAAGTTCATGACCGACTACTTCAGTGGAAACAGATGGTCATTGATGTTCTTCACCCCAGAAAGGCAACAGTACCTAAGACAGAAATTCGGGAAAACTAGCCAAAATGTACAAGGCCACACCAGATGTCATATTTGTGTTTGGATTCAGAACCCATTTTGGTGGTGGCAAGACAACTGGCTTTGTCATGATTTATGATTCCTTGGATTATGCAAAGAAAAATGAACCCAAACACAGACTTGCAAGACATGGCCTGTATGAGAAGAAAAAGACATCAAGAAAACAGCGAAAGGAACGCAAGAACAGAATGAAGAAAGTCAGGGGGACTGCAAAAGCCGATGCTGGTGCTGGCAAAAGGTGAGCTGGAGATTGAACACCAGAAGGACTAAAGATGCTGCAGTGGCTTTATCTGTGGTGATTGTGCAGATTTTTCATGAGAGGATTAATAAACTAAGAATATTAAAAAAATATGAATTCATAGCTGAAATCAAAAGTAAGAAAGGGAAATCTTCAGGGGTTACAAATGAAGCGGGAATCATCAAAGGAATAAGTGATTGAAGTCTTGTGAAGCAACTATCCAGATCTATCTCTTAGGGCTAGGGTTTTAATGCTTCCATGGTGATGAGATAGAAGTTAAGGTCTTGAGACTGAAACTGGAACTGTCTCCCTACATAAAACAAGCAGCTGGGAAATGGGGACTCCCAGTTGTAACAGGAATAAAAGAAATTCTGCCTGCCTATCTTTGGGCATGATATAGAATGGGGCTTTCATCTCAGTTCATGGGAGGGGGGTGTGCAGGGGGAGAACAGAGATTCTGTTTGCAGATGACATGATATTATATATATTAAAGACTCCACCAAAAAATGTTAGAACTAATAAACAAATTCAGTAAATTTGTAGGATACAAAACCCACTTGCATTTCTATACACTAACAAACTATCAGAAAGAGAAATTAAGAAAACAATCTAATTTACAATATCAAAAAGAATAAAATATTAGGAATAAATTTAACTCAGGAGGTAAAATATTTGTACACTAAAAACTATAAAACATTGTTGAAAAAATTAAAGAGGACATGAATAAATGGAAAGACAGTCTGGATTCATGGATTACAGTAATCAATATTGTTAAAATGTCCATACGATGCAAAGCAATATACAGATACACTGCAATCCCTATCAAAATTCCAATGATAGTTTCTACAGAAATAGAGAAAACAATCCTAAAATTTGTATGAAACCACAAAAGACTCTGAATAGCCAAAGCAATCTTGAGAAAGAACAAAGCTGGAGGAATCACAATTCCTGATTTCAAACTATATTACAAGGGTGTGTGATCAAAAACAGACACTTGCATCAGTGGAGCAAAATAGAGAGCCCAGGAATACACTCATGCCTATATTATTATAGACAAAGCACAAAAAATATACTTTGGGGAAAGGTCATATTCTTTTCGGTAAATGGTGCTGGGAAAACTGGACAGTCACATACAAAAGAATGAAATTGGATCCCTATCTCACTTACACCATACTAAAAAATCATCTCAAAATAAATTAAAAACTTGAAGACTTGAAACCATAAAACTCTAGAAGGAAAATAAGTAAGCTCTTTGCCATTGATTTCATCAATATATATATATTTTGATCTGACACCAAAGCAAGGCAAAAAACCCAAAAATAGCCAAGTTGGATGACATAAATCTAAAAAGCTTCTTTTTGCACAGCAAAGGAAACCACCAACAGAATAAAAAGGCAACCCACAGAATGAAAGAAAATATTTGCAAACCACATATGCAACAAAGGGCTAACACCCAAAAATGTACAAGGAATTTATACAATTCCATAGAAAAAAAATAAAAACAAATAATCCAATTAAAAATGGGCAAAGAACTTGAATAAATATTTTTCTAAAGAAGATATACAAATAACCAAGAGGTACATGAAAAGATGCTCAACGTCATTAATCATCAGGGAAATGTAAATCAAAACCACAGTGATCTCTTTCCTCAGACCTGTTAGGATGTCCATTAGCAAAAGAAAAGATATAGCAAATGCTGGTGAGAATCCTCGTGCACTGTTGGTGGGAATGCAAATCAGGGCAGCTACTACGGAAAACAGTATGGAGGTTCCACAAGAGATTAAAAATAGGACTACCATATGTTCCAGCAATCCCACTTCTAGGTATATATCCAAAAGAAATGAAATCATTATCCCCAAGAGGTATCTGTGCTTCCATGCTCACTGAATCATTATTCACAACAGGCAAGGTTGGAAACAAGTGTCCATCGTTGGATATATAGAGATATAGATAGATAGATAGATAGATAGATAGATAAAAAAGATAGAGAGATATAGATAGATAGATGATAGATAGATAGATAGATAGATAGATAGATAGATAGATTATTCAACCTTAAAAAAAAAAAAAAAAAGGAAATCCTGGCATTTGTGACAACATGGATGAACCTGAAGGGCATTACGCTAAATGAAATAAGCAAGTCAGAGAAAGATAAATACTGCATGCTATCACTTATATGTGGAATTTAAAAAAAACAACAACATTTCAAACTCATAGAAACAGAGAGTAGAGTGGTGGTTGCCAGCAGTTGGGGGTTGGGGACTTCGGAGAGGTTGGTAAAAGGTTACAAGATGAATAAGGTGTAAGAATCTAATTTATAACATGGTGACTATAGCTAATAACACTGCTCTGTATAACTGCAATTTGTTAAGAAAGTAGAACTTAAGTGTTTTTACCAAAAAAAGGGGGGGGAATATGTGAGGTGACGGATGTGTTAATAAACTCAATGGTGGGAATCCCTTTCACAATGTATACATATAGCAAATCAAAAAGGAAACAAAAAAAAAATTTCTGAGTCTTAAGATTGACGATTTGAATGTACTTAAGTTCCCTGAAAGCAGGAACTTCTTCTTGTTCAACTCTGTGTCCCTGGCATCCAGAAAAACATCAGGTATCTCAAAAACAAATATTTATTGAAAGAATGAACAAAAATGAGTGAAACAAAAAATATATCAAGTCCCAAGCAGGATAAAAAAAACATGTAGATAAGGGCTCCTGGGTAGCTCACTCGTTAAGCATCTGCCCTCCACTCAGGTCATGATCCCAGGGTCCTGGGATCGAGTCCCACATCGGGCTCCCTGCTCAGTGGGAAGCCTGCTTCTCCCTCTCCAACTCCCTCTGCGTGTGTTCCTTCTCTTGCTGTCTCTCTCTCTGTCAAATAAATAAATAAAATCTTCTAAAAAAATAAAAAATATATAGATAAAAAACACCTAGATACAACACCAGAAACCAAGAGAAATTTTAAAGCCACCAGAGAAGAAAAACAGATTACCTGTGAAGGAATGTCAGTTAGACCGACAACACACTTTTTAAAAACAACCAGAATGCAATTAATTAATATCTTCAAAATGTTGGGGAAAATCATTTTTAATCTCAAGCTATATGCCCAACTAATTATTATTTGAGAGTAAAGAAGAAATAACATTTCAAACATACAAAGGTTGTTAAGAAAGTTCACTAACCACAGCTCCTCACTTCAGCAAGAAGGCAACAAAGTCACAAAGAGAAATCAGGGGCAAGGTTCAAAAGTGAGCAAAGAAATTGTTGAAAACCTTGGTAGATTTAAACAAACATTAATTGCAAGCGATAACAACAACATTAACAGTGGGGTTGAATAAGTGGCACTAAAACAATAGACAACAATGGTGTTTAAAGATGGGGAAGTTCTGAGAGAAGTTTTCTTCTATTATTCTGGATGAGAATGGAGAGGTTGACTGACTTTGCACTTCTTAGCAAAATCTACTGGTAAAACAACTGTATTGAAATTTGGAAAATAACATGTAAAATAATAGGAACAGATAACTTCTAAACCCAAAGGACAGAAGTGAGGAAAAGCATGAAAAAATAAAACCTGATTAGACCAATGTTTAATTGCATGTGAAGCAAGGGGAGGTAGGGACTGTCATGGACTGCTGATGGGCAGAGAGACTGGAACACCGTTTCTGGAAAGCAATTTAACTACATATACCAAGAGCCATAAAAGTGTTCACTGCTTATTAATTCAATTTCCTGGAATTTATCCTAAGGGGGATAAAGTAAAGATGTGGTGAAATATTTTATATAATTCATTATACCATTATTTATACTTGTCAAAAATTGAAAATAGCCTAATGTCTAAAGGACATTGAGTTATTAAATGAGTTTTACACTATTCAGTCATTATTTTGTGCCCAATGCACATTGAATAAACTAATAAAGTAATCATGATATAATTTTAAGTGAAAAAAGCAGAATAATAAAAAGTAGTTGACATCTACTGAGTGCTAAGTATGATCAGTCATTTTTCTAAGGCTTTGCTTATATTAACTCCTTTAATACTCATTATAGTACTTGGAAGTTGATGCTATTATTATCATCATTTTATAGGTGAGGAAATTGAGGCACAGAGTATTTAACTTGCCCAGGCTCAGGCAGCTAGTAAGTGGTAGAGTTCTGACTCATACCCAGGAAATCTGAACACAGTGCCTGAGTTCTTTACCACTGTTTTGTCCTATGTAGATTCATAAAGTTATGCACAGTATAAGGCCAATTGTGTTTGTGTGTGCATGTGTGCATGCAAAATATACCTTAATTCTCAATGTCAATGGTTATAGCTAAGTGGAGGGATTGTGAATAATTTTTAATGTCTTAACACTTTCTCCATTTTCATGATTTTCTTCAGTGAAAATGCTGACTCTTATAATCACATCACCCTTCATGTAAAGGGTAGAGCCATCAGCCCACTTGACAACCATTCTATAATACTATCCCAGTAGGATGTTCGCCTCCCCAGTACAGCATGCAAATGTACTCACACATAAACCAGTAGATGGATAATCTAATGTGGTGGTCCTTAAAATTCTTTGGGTTGTGAACTTCTTGAGAATCTGGTGGAAGCTGGGTCCATTCTCCACCAAGTGCACATGTCTAAAATTTCAGGAGATTCACATATTCCCAGTAGCCGGTTGTAGACCCAAAGTCCCTGCCCTCTTAAGAACAACCCAAGTTAAGGTGCCTCGCTTTCTCAGCAGCTTCAACTACCTGGCCCACTGCAAAGAACAAGGAAGAAATCATCTCCTGTGTTTCTCTCCCTGACTAAGGTCTTTGACCCAATGATCCTTGCCAACGTCTCCGCCCCTGTCCCTATCTCTGGATGACTGGATACTGAAGGGACCAAACAGTAGAAATTCAAATCTATCAATATAAAAACTCTGGCCATGGTGATGCGGCCAGGGTCTTATGACATATGAGAAGAGAGTAGTAGCTCAGGTCAGGGGCTGAAGGGAATGGGCTCCGTGACAGCATTGTGTGAATCACTGTTGCCTTAGAGAACATATGGAGAGAAGACAAAGCATATAATAAAAAAAAAAAAAAGCAGAAAGATAAGCTACTTTATTTTGCCTAGTATATTCTTGATGAGAGACAAAAGGCTTATATTTAATAGCTAGAAAAGTAAAAAAATGAAAATACAAAGGATAAAAAAGAAAGTAAATACATGGGTGCCTGGGTGGCTCAGTCGTTAAGCGTCTGCCTTCGGCTCAGGTCATGATCCCAGGGTCCTGGGATTGAGTCCCACATTGGGCTCCCTGCTCGGCAGGAAACCTGCTTCTCCATCCCCCACTCCCCCTGCTTGTTCCTGCTCTCACTATGTCTCTCTGTCAAATAAATAAATAAAATCTTTAAAAATTAAAAAAAGAAAGTAAATGCAAAGGATAGTCACCACTTTGGTAAAAATGAGTTTTAATCCAAATATAAATTAAGATATAGGTCCTTTCCTATTAAGCTGAGGGAAGTATTGTAGGGAAGAAGGATACATAAGTCAGAGGGGTGTGTTGTACATGAATCCAAGGTTAGAGAAAACTTGGAAGAAAAATCGCTCAGGTTTTCAGTTTTGCACAGTTCCAAATAGATGATACAATGGAAGGTGCTTCATGCCTTGCCTGCTGGTGCATTAGGCAGAACCATATTTCTGAGCATACAGATGAGATGTTATAAAATTCATGCCCAAGACAGCTCATTTACTTTATTCCTTGGGAATCCCCATAGGTCCTCACCCAAAGCATAGAATTCAACAAGCTCAGTTTTCTGACTTCCTAGCCCACAGAAAATTAGGAGAGACGGTTTTGAAGCAAGCCCACTAACATTCATCAATTAAGAGCTAAGAGGAGAAGTGCCCCCCCCAAAAAAGTATTAGGAAACACATATAGTGAGCCAATATGGGCCACGTGGCATGATGGCAAGCCCATATGCCCCAGGAATCCCCATCCTTATAACTATTTCCTAGCCCAGGGTACGGTAATTTATATGCATTGTACTTACCCCTTGTCATGAAGAAAGTGTTCAGTTATATTTAACAAGGTAGGAAGTATACAATGCATTCTAAGGTTGTGTTCACTTTTTAACCAAACCTGAATAAAATAAAACCTTAAACTTGGCCCTTAAAAGGCAGCCCTCAACTATTTGAAGACTTCACGTCTCTAGAATACCCTCTTCCCTTACAAAGGTACAAGGTAAATGAGGCATTACAGATAATAACTGATTTTACAGATCAAATATCAAACTGCAATCTACCTGTGGGGGTGCAACATACTAATTAATATGCATGCTGTAAAATTATATGATGGATTAACTCATCAGAAACTCGTGAGGAAATGTGTGATGACCAAAATCCACACAGACCTGTCAGGGTGAGGAGGACACTGAGTAGAAATCAGAAGCCATTCACGAAGAATGAGGCAGGGAATCAGGTTCCTTTCCCTGAGCTCTGCAGGGAAGGTAGCACTCTGAACAGTGAAGCTTTCTATATGTGAAGTCTTTTCTTTTCTTTTTTTTTTTTAAAGATTTTATTTATTTATTTGAGAGAGAGAGAATGAGAGACAGAGAGCATGAGAGGGAGGAGGGTCAGAGGGAGAAGCAGACTCCCTGCCGAGCAGGGAGCCCAATGTGGGACTCGATCCCGGGACTCCAGGATCATGACCTGAGCCGAAGGCAGT
>NC_138372.1:107785065-107815304 GCF_054177405.1 Leptonychotes weddellii | reverse complement strand
ACAAACTGAGGGTTCTAGAGGGGAGGGGAGTGGGAGGATGGGTTAGCCTGGTGATGGGTTTTAAAGAGGGCATGTTCTGCATGGAGCACTGGGTGTTATATGCAAATAATGAATCGTGGAACACTACATCAAAAACTAATGATGTAATGATGGTGATTAATGTAACATAATAATAAAAAAATAAAAAAGAAAGAAAGAAAGAAAGAACTGTGCCCCTTTTGAGAATCACTGCCCCTCAACCTCAGATCCTGTCCACCATGACTCACTGCACTCATCCACACATGTGTCCACCACCAGGAAATCCACTTACAGCATTTCAGAAGCTGTGTGGATGTTCTGAAATATCTAATCACTCAGGGGCTGAACAGTTGGCTCCAGATGTCTTTGGAGCTTGGAATTAGAAGCTCTGAGTCTAAGTTTTTCCATTGATGAGTCATTTAGTTCCTTGATTAGAAAGTATCTTCTCCTCAAATCTCTTCTTTGTCATCTGTCCCTTAGTGATACTCCCCAAATGGTTAATGAGCATTAAATCAGAAAATGTACATGGAAATGCTTGGGAACCATAAGGTTCTGTGCAACTGTTAAGAGTATATAGATATTCAGCATTATGTACTGTAATATAATTGACTAGGAGCCAACTAAAGGCATTCCTCTTTTGAAATCCGATTGCCAGGCCATATTGGAGCCTTAGGCTCAAGGAAAAAGTCAATGATCTTACCCTGCCTTCTTTAAAATTTTGACATTTTGTTCATGATGGATTTTTTGCATTAATTTTGATCTTAAAATATTTTTTGAAAAAAGTATTTCTTTTGATTACTGAGTGCTTTGGTGCCCTCTTAAATTTTATACCTCAGGGAAATGCCCCAGTCCTTCACCCTTGTGCTGAGGTCTTGGCTCCCTTTAATCTTCCATCCAGTTGGTCGCACTTCAGTCCAAACATTTGGCCCTTGTTCTGTATGGTGGAGAAAGAGAGCCTACAAGATTCATTGCCTTCTTGTAATAACTCTATATACTTGAAGGTAGTAATCAGGTTGTCCATTGGCCCCCTTTCGCTCTACTAAATTGCCCTAACTCAGCTCTTCCTTTGGGTGCCCCAGCTTCCTAAAAGAACCAACTAATTTTCAACCTGGTTGCTGATTTCTGAGCTTTTTAATTGTGAGAAACAAACAATACACTGACCAAAGAATATCCAGTGTCATTTTATATATTATGACTTTCAATGCATTTCTAGTAGTTTTTCCCCCACCGAGCACTACAGGATACTATTGTAGTCTATTGTGGGGCTTTTATTATCTGAATCCTTCTTCCCAAATGACTTTCTTATAGCCTGAGAATGTAATAAACATGATAGGGAGGGACACTAAGAGCAGGTGATTTCTCAGAGCCTCCCAGCCACACCTGAGCTACCCCAGACCACTTTGAAGCATGGTGGCTTGGGGTCTCTGTTGCACTTTTTATACTTTTCCAGGTGGAGGAAAGTTGGTCATGGTTCAAATCCTGCCATTTGGAATTGGAAAGTACATCTAGTGACCCAATATCTTAGATATTTGCCTTATTGGGATTTTTTTTCTTAAGAAACAGTGCCATTTGTTGAACACCAACTACTGTTAACTTACGCTCATCATCACCCCCACTTAAGAGGTGAGAAACAGGGTAATAAGCATTTAAGCAACTTGCTCAGAATCCCATGGCTGGTGAGGAGGCAGCTGGAATATGAAGAGGGCTATCTGGCTTCAGAGTTTCTGGGCACATTTAATCACTGTTCTATTCTGCCTCTTGGACACCATCAAGTAAGGCAATTGGGGTTAATCCTTGTAACAGCTCCACATGCCAGATATTATACCTATTTCCACTTAGTGAAATGGAGACTCCAGAAAGTAAAATAACTTGACCAAGCTTAACTCTTCTCTAGCTAAGTATGGGCATATCGGGCTGTAGGACCAGGTACAAGTATGCGAACCAGAAAGAAACGAGAAATGGATTTCTTTTTTATCAGATCTTAAGGGGCAAACTCAGTTTAGGTGAGAAAAATCGAAGAGCTCATTGAGTGATGGTATCCCCCTACATCTCCAGTATATACCAAGCAGGTGAGCCGAAACGTAAACTCTGCTAGCCCAGAAAAAGCCAGCTTCATTTTATGAATAATGATGTGAGTGCTGATTTCATCTAATGCATTTCAGTTCAGCCTGGCAGCCTCAGGAAATACAGAAGCCACACAGCCCTTCATTGAGGCCTGATTTCTGGAGGAAGCCAGTTCATGCTCGGGGAGCCCAGCGCTCCCGCCCTTCAGTTGGCACACTTAACCCAAGCCAACAGAGCCCCTGAGTGCCTCTGGAGGACAGCGCTTCCTATCGCTCACCACTCTGCATTTTTGTTCAGGGTGTCTGGGTTTAGATGAATGAGATTTACATAGCTTTAATAAATATTAATAACCATTTTAATCTCAGTAAACCTTTCATATGAGACATGCAAATTCTTCCCAGCCATCTTAGGTGCCCAATTAGAGTGAAGTAATTTTGCAAAGCTCTGCCAACTCTTCCAGGCCCTTCGGGCCCCATTTAGGCTGGGTCTGTGTGACAGGGAACATGTTCTGGGAGAAAACAAAGAAGTACTTAGGATGGGCATGCAGGCAGACCACACCCACTGGCCCATTTTCATTTTCAGGTATTGTACTCCTGTCTCTATCTTTATCTATCTACCATCTGTGCTCAATTATTTTTGTAGGGGGATGTTTTATAATATTAATAATAATACTAGAAGTTAATATTTATTGGGTGCTTACCATGTGCCAAACAATGAGTTGTGTTCCTTAAGTGCATTTTTTCATTTGATCCTCCCAACTGCACTATTAGATAGACATCACTATCATCCCTACCTTGCAGATGAGAAAACCGAGTCTCAGAGAGGTTGCTTGTCCCAGGTCATATAACCAGGAAAGCATGTGACAGTACCTGGGTTCAAACTGAGGTTTGTTTCCTTCTAATGATCTTTGGCTGTCAATGGGATAACCTGATCATTTACCTTCTTGTTGAAACCAAAATATTTGGAACAAATAGCAGTGTATAGTTTAAAAAAAAAAATGCCTCAAGTAGACTTAGCCTGTGTGGGTTCGGGGTGAGGGTGGGAGGAAGAGAGAAAGAGAGAGAGGTTACTTCAAAAAACCTAGTGAGTAAGGCAGCTATAAAGTGAATTTTAAAATCCCTTTCCATCCATCCATAGGATCAGGCTGAATGAGCTTTACATTCATGAGCTATTAGAGCTGAAGTGTTTCAGGGATTACCTAGCTTGAGCTTCTTATTTTACACTTGAGGAAACTAAGGAACAGAGGATTGTAACTCGTTCAAGGTTAACATAATCATAAACATTTGGATTATTCTCTCGGATCTTTACTTCTTCTTACTATTACTATTTGTTATGACTTCTTAACACATTTTGAGATACAGTCGGACCAAATGCTAATACAAGGTAAGATATTTTGCGATGATGTATTTTTTTTATGTGTAAATCACTACTTAGTGTCTTAGCAGATGGAAGTTCTAGAACACTTACAACAATTAAGCGCAAATGAAGTCAGTATGATTATTTTCCAGAATCATCAAAATTGTCCTGTTCCAAAATCCAAAATGTGAACATGCCATTCTCAAAAGGTCGGCTGTTTTCTCAGATATAAGACTGATGCCCTGTGTTGATGGTGTGTGTGTCTCAGAAGGAATTCTCCTATGGAATTCTCCTGTGGTCAATGGGAGTTTGTATATTTGCACACTGCAGGACAGTGGATTGCACGATGGGCTCTTTGGTGGCAGGGACCTTGTGTTAACAGAGCAGAAACGTGCAAACGCATCCTGGCCCTGGGGCAGAGCTGACCAAGCTCTAGACTGATAGTGTTAAAACCCTGAAATACCTCCTCAGGATTAACTTGCCTGATCCCAATTTACCAACCAGAAAATAGTCAGTGGTTCTAAGGTATCTTAAAATATTATCATTTTTAAGAGGAGGAGGAATGATATGAAGTAATAAAGGACCACCCTAGAAATTCCTTTTAATTATACTGGGGAGGGATTCTTTGGTATATATTTTTTAAATTTTTTATTGTTATGTTAATCACCATACATTACGTCATTAGTTTTTGATGTAGTGTTCCATGATTCACTGTTTGTGTCTTTGGTATATTTTTAAAGTTAAACCCGTGTCTCCCCAGGGACTGTAAACATTTCCATGATGATACTTCTGTGAAGACCAAAGTCACAGGTGAAGTTTTGGAGATTGATTCATGCATTCTTTCTCATTCAGATTTATTGGATATTGTGCCATGTGCCAAAGAGATAAACATGAAAGTGACAGTCTCCTGCCCTCAAGGAACTTGCAGTCTTGGGAGGAGGCCTAAGAAAGAGTACACAAGTAAACACACAATTGCAGTGAAGTCAAGTTAAGACAACTCTCTCAAGTCAGACTACCGGGGCTCCACACCCATTCCATATTTCACTAGTTATGTGATACTGAGTGAGTTACTTAATTTCTGAAAGTCTTGTGTCATCAAATGTGACATAAGGATAATAATAATGTCTTTCATGAAAAGTTCTCATTGGGTAAATGAGACAATATATATAAATGCTCAGTAGAGCATATGGTATACATATCCCAAAATAATAGCTGTAATAGCAATGGTTCTTACACTCCTATTGCAAATGCTTTAGTGGAAATAATGAACAAAGAAAGGGCACCTAACTGAGAAGGGTTGGGGCGGAGGAAAGATGAAAACTATACAGAGAAGAAGCATGAAGAGGAGTATGAATCAGTAGGCAGACTGTCCAGGATGGTTGGAATTGGGATAAGAAGTGGCTGGTCTCTCCTTTTGGTGCCTGATGAGGTAGGTCCAAAGGCTTGGAGGCATGGAAAAACCTCATTTACTCAAGGCAAGGCCTATACTTGCTTCCAGCTGGACCAGAGACCCACAAGGGCAAAAGGGGACACACAGCAGGAGATGTACAAGGTGCATCATAAAGGGCCTTACTTTACTTTGAAGGCCTTGCAGGTCACTGAAGAACTTTAATCAGCAGAATGACATCACAGAATTTTGGAAGGGTCACTCCAGCTATGATGTAGACCATCAGAAGAGAGTAGATCAGAGGCAGAAATTCAAGTGAGAAATGATAAGAATCTAAACCAAGGCGATAACAACAGGAGCAAAGAGAGGGGATGAGATGTGAGAGGTTCTTAAGAAGAAAGGAGTGAGACTTGGCAATTAATTGGATGTGAAGAGCAAAGGCCAGAAGCATTTCATGATGACATTCAGATTTCTGGCTGGAGAGACTGGATATATGGAAAGGTGGATATAGTACGGAAGATGGTGTGTTCAGTTTGGGACATGTTGAGTTTGCGGTTCTTTATAGGATTTTCAGGGAGAGATGCATTTCTGGCACTCAGAAGAAATATAGGGTATTAAAGTCATGGATAGGATCCAAGAAATTATTTATGTGTTGAAAACACTTGATATAAAGTTATCTACTGAATCCATTTTTGTTGTTTTGGTTGTTAAAGATGAGAACACGAAAGACAGAATATATGGTTCTTCTAGAAGACAAGCTTTCAACTTTATTAAAATAAATGACCCACTCTGATGAATAGAATAATGATTTCTAAGGTGTCTTACAATTCTAACACTATGATTCTATTATTCCAAACCACCGCCGTGAATCTGGAATTGCCTTTTGATGATGATAATCTTGTGGCCTTAAACCTTCCTTTGTGGCTGGATGAAAGCCCACTCGTCACACATTTTTTGCATTTTTAAAAAATGAAAACCATACAGCCCCAAACATGCAGTGAAGACGCTTATGAAAAAGAAAAACCAAGTAAAGATGCTATCTACATTTACCTACTCTGATCCCAATTGGCTGCAAACAGCAGAAGAATCTTCCTGCCATAGTGATCACGGTTTTCCAGCACTCCAGGGAAGCCGTCGATGAGAGCCCTCTTAATGCCGGGATCATCAGCCTTGAAGTTTTTGAACATGTCCAGGTTCAGCTGGCGGTACTGAAAGTACTGGGCCAGGAGTCGGAAGGCATCTGCTTGGTGAAACTTCCTGGCTCGGAGAAATCTCAGGATGAAGGCATCATCTGTACGTAAAAACCCAATGTCAGGTCTGGTGATGATCATGTCCCTGACTTGCTGGATATCCTGATGTAAGACATCTGGGTTTTCATTCAGTTCCAGGCGAGCTTTCTCTATAGTCTCTGGACTGAGTCCGGCCTGTAAATGGGTCATCTTGGCTGAATCTCCTTTCCAAGTGCTTAATTTCTGATATTTTGGAAGAAGGGAGACTGGTCCCATTCACCTGACGGTCTGCCGAAATTGGGGCCCATTCAACAGTTTTGTTACTACCAAGCTGCCACGGAAACAAACAAATAGAAGGTCTTCTTTCTGTTCTTGGAAAGCAGTAGGACATTCAGGTCTTAGGTGGTGGTGGCCATCCAAAAAAGAAGAAAAGCTGAGACCATTTTTTACTGCAAAACAAATGCACACAAGAGAGACAAACAGTGATGATACAACATCTGGGCAAATTAACTGGAACTGAGATAGAAAAGCTGTGGGTTTGAGTAGATGAGGTCTCCGAAAAATAAAGGGTAAATTATCTTTAAAATGGTGTAATAGGCAGACTTTCAGTGTTGAAGTCCTGGATGCATCAAATACTTGAAATATGTTTGGGAACTTTTTAGTCACACTGATCATGTTAACATAATAGTGTATGGTCAGATTAGTAATAGGTTGCTCTTTCATTAAGAAATGGTGAGAAGAGAGAAAGATCCTTCTCTGCTGCAGCATGCTTTATGGGGTTATTCACAGACCTAGAAATTATGGCTGCTGTACAATTTATTGCTCCCATTAGCCTCTTTTCTCAAACAGAAGTACCTTTCACAGAAATACCCCCTCCCCCCACCTTTTTAAAAGGCAGTCATTTGCATCTTAACAATAAAAAGGGACTGTTACAGGTCACTCTATCATAACCCCACAGGTACCTAATTACTCAAAACTGAACTAACAATGGCCTAGGGAAGGGGGAGGGTGGCAGCCTTTTGGCTGGAAACCTGACCCTCAGTAATCAAATTCAACAGCAATGAGAGAGGACCCTCACGTGTGGACATTACAAGCAGCTTTCTTATTTGCCTTTGTCACTCTTCTGTAGGCAAGGCAAAGGGACGTGAAACCCCGGGTGCCTCCCTGCTGACCCAATATCTATACAGGCTTAAAAATCCTCCCATTTTGGGCGCCTGGGTGGCTCAGTTGGTTAAGCGACTGCCTTCGGCTCAGGTCATGATCCTGGAGTCCAGGGATCGAGTCACGCATAGGGCTCCCTGCTCGGCAGGGAGTCTGCTTCTCCCTCTGACCCTCCCCCCTCTCGTGTGCTCTCTCTCATTCTCTCTCTCAAATAAATAAATAAAATCTTTAAAAAAAAAAATCCTCCCGGGGCGCCTGGGTGGCTCAGTCGTTAAGCATCTGCCTTCGGCTCAGGTCATGATCCCAGGGTCCTGGGATCGAGTCCCACATCGGGCTTCCTGTTCGGCGGGAGGCCTGCTTCTCCCTCTCCCACTCGCCCTGCTTGTGTTCCTGCTCTCGCTGTCTCTCTCTCTGTCAAATAAATAAATAAAATCTTAAAAAAAAAAAAATCCTCCCATTTTATATAACTTTCCTGTTGTTCTGAGATATCATTTTGCTTATGATAATGATGGTTTGAATCTCCTCAGATACATCTCTTATGACTTCTACACCAAAATGGTACACAGAGGAACACCCATATTATTTGCACCTTTCTCATTTTAAATATAAATGCTCTCAGACATCTGTTTGGTCTAACCCAGAAATTGAAAAAATCAGAAGCCATACTAGGCTTCTTGAACTTGAAGGCATGTGTTTTTTACCTAGGCTTACAGTGTTTACAATGAGAGGCAGAATATTTATTCCCAAACTAATTATTATTGGTACTGTTTTATCATACAAAATAATTTAAAAGACAAAATTATTCTTCTGCTTAATTTAGAACTACCATTTAGTTCTTTTTTTTTTTTAAAGATTTTATTTATTTGACAGAGAGAGACACAGCAAGAGAGGGAACATAAGCAGGGGGAGTGGGAGAGGGAGAAGCAGGCTTCCCGCGGAGCAGGGAGCCCGATGTGGGGCTCGATCCCAGAATTCTGGGATCACGACCTGAGCCGAAGGCAGACGCCCAACGACTGAGCCACCCAGGCGCCCCTACCAGTTAGTTCTTAAGGGAGACCATCAACTCACACATTTCTGCTTTATACTGTGACATGGGGGAGATGAGGAACTGTTCAAGTAACTGATATTCATCTTCAAGATAATGAAATAATAGAAATTTTATGTATAAAATGTTGGCGGTGTAAAATAATTTGTAAGAAAACACATTTAGTTCTGTAACATGTGAAAATGAGAACTAAAATAAAGTCTTGATTTTCACTAATTTTAAGGACTTAGAATGGTAAATAGAAAATAATGCTATGAACTATTCCCAGGATTGGAAGAAACTTCCAAATCCATCTAGTTTGATGTTCATCTGATGTTAAAATTCCCTGTCTAGTAGCCTTACCACACCCCTTCAGAAAGTTCTCGAGTTTGATGTCTCCTCTTCCGTTTCATCCCTACACCCACAGCTATATGTCCTTACTGCTCCCACCAACCACTTGAGCAGGATGATCATATAATTTACCATCCAAATTTAGACATGAGGGGGCACTTATAATAATAATGATGCTGGAACAATAGCCATAAACTGAGATAAATCTAAGCAAACCCAGACAGATGGTCACCCTACTAGTGAATGATCTTTTTGTTCCTACATCCAAGAGACAAATGTTAGTACTCTTTATGAGTGAACTCTATCAGTATTTGATATTGATGACTTCATCCTTCTTAAAACTCTCTCTGCCATTCTCCCACGCATTTTCTCTGACTCCAGACACCCTGATTTTTCTCTTAGCCTTGTCGACTCCTGTTCTGTCTTCTCTTCCTGTGAACACTTCAGTGTAGTGTTTCCAGGACCTGCCCCATGGTTTGACCACCTACATGTAATATAACTTCTGTGTATAGCTCTCTCCTGGTCTTCAGGCTACACATTTAACCGCCTTCTCAACAACCCCACAAAGATGTCCTCTAGACACCACAAACTCAATGTGCTTAAACCTGAACTAATCCTAGTTCCTCATCCTGAATTCGCTCCTCCACCTCCATCTCTTAGTGACTGACATCATCTGCTGTGCCGTTTCCCACTCTAGAAACCTGGGAGTCTACTCTTATTCCACTCTCTCCCTTATCACCCACGTCCAGACAATTATTTCCATAATATTTCTTAAATCTGCCCGTTTTTTTCCATCCATTTTCGCTGTCTTTGTTTGGGTCACATCAGTCTTTGTCCGTTTAGCCCTGCATTATCTTCCCTATGGTGCCCTTTGCTGCCAACTTTGCCCTTCTCCAGTCCGTTCTCTGGATTCTAATTGAAATCTGCTCACGTCATTCCTTGATTGACATTGACCAATAGCTGCCAATTGTCCCAGGATAAAGTACAAAACTATGTAATAAGGTTTCCAAGACTCCTCATCATCCAGTCTTTATCTCTTTCCAGATTCACCCCCTGGCCATGCAGCTACACTGAACCACATGAAGTTTCTCCTCACCTCCTTGACAAAGCATGACCTCTGATGAACTCCTCTTCACCCTTCAGGAGTCATCTGGACACCATTTTCTCTAGGAAACCCTCACTGACCTTCCCAGGTCACTGGCAGTCCCATAGCCCCAACCACATCATTTCATTGCCATCTCCCTCTCTCCTTCTTTACTCTGAACTCCTTGTAGGGAAAAGCGGGATCCCACTCATCTGTGTATCCCCAATACAGTGCCTGGCACAAAAAGTGTCAGCCCATGAGTGGAGCAACTTTGCTGTGTTCACCATCTATCCTCAGTGCCTAGAACATTTTCTACCACAGAATGAGTACCCACTAAGTATAGAGAGAGTAAGTGAATAAAGAAAGTAGTCAAAACATTGTTTCAATGAGTGAGTGGTTTCCCCTTCTGTTGGATGCCTCAGGAATCATTTTCCTTAAATGATAGCATTGCAGCTGACTTTTAATTTCCCAGGAGAATTTAGCCTAGGCACATTGTACTTCAGATCATTGCCTCCCTGAAGCATGCTGGATGATATTCACAGTTCCTAGCCATGACACAGGACGCTTAGAGCACAAGTCATAACAACAGCTTGTCCCCTTCAGAAGATTTAAAGGTTCTGGGAGCAAGTTACACACATTACAGTTCAGGGAACTCCACAATGTTTCTGAGATAAATTACTATGGGTTCAAGGGGAGAGCTGAGATTGCATTTTTCATGACCCACCTCCACACATAGCTATGCTTCCAATCTATAATATCGAAATAAATTTGCTGCAATTTACATTTTTATTCTGTCCTCAGCATACAGTAGAAGCTTCTGGGGAGAACACCCAAGCCAGAGTCACTTAGGATGAAATAGATATTTTCCATTAAAGGCAAATGCTTCACTTCAGAACTCTGAATAATCTGCTATTTAAATAACAACTTTGATAATATTTAAGGCTAAAAATGCAATGCCATTCAAGAATGTTCTCCAGGATGTAGTGTTTTTACTTGACTGTCATCTTTTATTCATGTGAAGGACTTGGTTCTCATTCAACTTTTCTGAATTGGTCAAATAAGTATGAAAAGATACATTGGACTTGGTATCACATGAAGAAGTAGGAGTGGTTTTCTGTCCTAGTGGAATGAATAATAATAGCTTTATTTTATTATTTACTGTAAGTATATTTATTATGTCCCAGACACTTACATACTCTCTATTTATATATTACATTATTTGATCTTTAGAACAACATAAAATGAGTGTATTATTGTCCCCATTTTTTAGATGAGGAAACAGAGGCATAGAGAGGTTAAGTGAGTTTTCCAAGGTTACACAGCTACTAATCATAAGAAATTGGATTCAAGACCAAGTAATCTTTCTCTAGTCCCATGCTCTTTTCTACTGTGCTGTTCTGCCTCTTAGGTGCAGCAAAAGGGTTCTAATATTTACTACTTAAGAGCTATGTGACCTTCAGCAAGTCACCTTTCCTCTCAGAACCTTACTGTCCTTTACTAAAATTCCTTCTGGATTTACCATTCCATAAACCTCACAGACTGTTCACAGACATTCTTAGGTAGCTTAATGCCATACCTTACAGATGTCCAGTCTTGTCCTTGCTTCTTTTTTTTTTTTTAAAGATTTTATTTATTTATTTGACAGAGAGAGACACAGTGAGAGAGGGAACACAAGCAGGGGAGTGGGAGAGGGAGAAGCAGGCTTCCCGCTGAGCAGGGAGCCCGATCCCAGGACCCTGGGATCATGACCTGAGCGGAAGGCAGACGCTTAACTGACTGAGCCACCCAGGCGCCCGAGCAGTATTATATTTACTAGTGAAATATTAGTCTTTGCTTCTTCATTGGAAGAGGACTGAAGCTATTTAAAAATCTGGCCGTCTATGCCTTTTCCAGCTATCACAAATGTTTGCTCTTCCTTTGCATATTTTCCTTTGGGCTAAAATGCCAGATCAAAGATCCTGCCATTCTATTTGAAAGATTGACACTTTGCCATGCCTAGCAGAGTGCCAAGCATGATCTGGGCACTGAAATGTGCTTGATAATCAAAAAGGGCACTTTAGGCACATTCATGTGAGGCTCAGAAACCACCTTTTCCATTGCTGCTTGGGTCCCAAATGATTTTTTATTTAGACATTGTTACAAATACATGGAGAGTAACTTACCACACCCTCTGCGGTGTCCAAGGTAGAAGCTAACTTCTACTTCTAATGCATGCTTTTTCTTATGAACTAGAAATTTAAGTAGTAGTAGTATTTTGTATGAGAGTAAGGAAAGAAGAGTCTTCATATCATGATATTTGAAATAATGGTATCTATAGATTCAAGATTCCCACTTCATCTCAAGTTTCCATTAGAAGAAATCTATTCTTACACAGAATTCAGTCTTGGAGCACCAGGGTGGTTTCAGTCACTTAAGCATCTGAGTCTTGATTTTGGCTCAGGCCATGATCTCAGGGTTGTGAGATCAAGTCCAGCATCGGAGTCTGCACTCAGTGGGGAATCTGCTTGAGATTCTTTCTCTCTGCCCTTCCCCCTCCCCTTGCCCCACTATATACTATAGTATATAGTATATATATACTGCAGGCTCCCTCTCTCTGTCAAATAAATAAATAAATCTTAAAAAAAAAAAAAGAATTCATTCTTAAGAAGGTGTATTTGTACACACACACATACACCTATAAAACATACATCCTAGTATTTTTGAACTAAGGAATCTATGCAGAAAAATCATTTCAGAAAGTACAATAATTCAAATGAAATCGGTTTTGGTTATTTTATAATCTATTATTTGCATTTATTTCATTATCTTCAGAAACACACATTAAATATAGTGGGAGACAATCAGACTAATAACCGTACCTTGTCTATAGAATATGTACGTGAGTACATATTATTTCAAAGCCTTTTACATCAGTTATCTTTCTTCATTGTTACAATGATCCTGTAATAGGTAGAATAAAAAGGATTCCCTGGGAGATGCTGAGGATCATGTGAAATGATGTAGGTAAAAGTGCTTTGGAAATAAAAAGCTCCATTTTACATTTACTGTAATCTTGTTGATATCATAATTTTGTTTCCAGGTAAAAAGAGATTGAGTCTTAGAACAACTAAGCACTTATCTTAAAGTCAGATAATAAACTAATGTTAAAAATTGGGGGGAAAAAAAATATTCACTGAGTATTTATTATATGCCTACAGCTTTGATGTTCTATGATCTAATCTCCACACCAACCTTTAAAGCTGGGTTATTAATTATTAGATGAAAGGATAAATATGAGATTTAGATAGATTAGTAATAGGTAGAAGAATGAAGATTCACACCACAGCCTCCCTGACCTACGGCCCACATTCTGTCAGTGACCTTGCCCTGCCTCTCAGCATAAGTGCTTTCTCTACACCATTCTGGATACTTGTGCCCTCACAACGACTCACTCACACAACAGGCACACACCTACACCCCACCAATCCTAAGGAAGATCATGTAAAGGATGTTGTAAAATTGGCCAGATTTGGGGAGGAAAGATATACTGTTGTCATGACCAGAAAGATAAAATCTATAAAGCCTAGATATTGCTTGAAATATAAGAACACTAATAAATAATGAAAATACCTCAAATATGTATTGCTTTGGGATATTCTTAGCAATACAAAAGAATAATTTTAAGTACACATAAATTTAAATTAATACCAATATAAAATGAGAAACTATACCCACATTTGTTTTATAAGAAAAAAAATGAAGATAAATCTGAGGGATAAAACTTTCCACATGAAAGTCTAATCAACTACCTCCTCCATTAGTAGGTGTGAAAGTTATGTCTCCAAATTTTAAATGTATATTGAATGAGGTCAACCCTGATGGCTCTTCACCTTTCTAAAATCTCACTTCAAAATGTTTAACTGAATATGTTTTTCCCCTAGGAATGCTGAAAGGAATTTTTACACTGAATGAAATAAAAATAGATGTTGCTGATACATCTAGACCAAAATTGAAAATCACAACGAGCAAAGATTTTTTTTTTTTAAGTACAACTGTATTTGAAATCTTTCCTGAAAGATGACATGCTCCCTTACTGCCCGTGGGTGGTACCTACATTTAATCCTCAGAGGTTGGTTGATTGCAGCATTCTTTGGTGCTAACCAGAAAAGGGGTGGGTTTTTTTCCCCAAATGATGAATTTGAGATTGACCAGGAGGGCTTGTAGGACTTCTCTGCATACATACTGACAAAGGAGCATAAATCCTGTGAGTAACAGATTGCTTCCCAGTCCATCAGCATTCTATTAAACATTACCCAACTTGCAGATATGAACTAGCTATACCGGGGCCAGGGAGAGAATTCTAGAAGGATAAAGGGGAGACCTTTAATCATCTGAAAGTGTAGTGTGACCAGAATTTAGCCCCTGGCTCACTGTCAAATTCCCATCACCTTCAACTCAGTCTTAGCCCAGGGCTTACCCTTGCAACATAAATATTCATTGTGTTGATTCTCTTGGCTCTCTTTAAAATAGCAACTAAGCAGGGTCATCTGCTCCCATTTGCTCTTGCTGTTAAGAAAGATTAAAAGTAAATTGGAAGGAGTTCTATCAGAGTAGAGACACTGAGAATTTCTACCCAAAATAAATGCCAGATCAGTATTAGAATAGTCTGGAACTTGAAGATGGACGTTTTGACAGAGGATTGTGTCCTGTATTCTAGAACAACCCACACAACTTTTATTCTTTTAGTTTGCTTTGGGGCAAATAATACAAGGAGTTGAAGGAAAAGACAACTGGCAAGGAAGGCATGGGATTTTTCTGCCTCCTCACTGTAGAGAAGTATTTAGTTGAAGTAGTGCTTACCTTAGACCTCACTGTATTTTAAATAAAGACAATCTACAGGGAAAAATTTATTGAGACATAAAAAATTAGACTAAAATGTTTTTCTATGCTATTAAACTATCCCCATAAGAAGTCACTGGCAGTCAATGCCCCAATTTAAAATTTAATTTCAGTTGTGCTTCGTAAGAGTATCAGCGGGAGAGGAAGGAAAAAACAAACATGTGATTCTTCTTCCATTAAGGGAAGAGGGTATTTCTCTCAGGATAGACTCTTTAGAGGAAGAGGCTCTGGAGAGATGTAAGAAAGGCAGGGCCCAAAGATGGCCACTAAATCCACTTGCCCTCTTTCCCTCTCAGTGTTTTCCCCAGCATGTTGATGTGCCTGGGACCCTTCTGGATGTGCTTAGGCAGATGACATCAGCCGCAGGAATCGGTTCAGAAAACTGCCAGGTGAAGGTGAGCCCAACAGGGCGCACAAGGCTGAGGTGAGAGGAAAGGGGTTATTTGTATCACTTTCTCCTCAACTACAGCTGTGACTTCTCAGCTCTTATTGCCTCAGAACCTGGAATGGTTTTTGTTTTGTTTAGTCTGAGTGCCTTTATTTACTATTCAGACATTCAGGTGGGACTGTTCAGAAAGAAAGAAACTTTGTCTTTGCTTCTCGAAGTGTGGTCCGTGGATCAGTAGCATCAGCAGCACCCAGGAGCTTGTTAGGAATATGGGATGTTAGCATTCACCCAGACCCGCTGAATGAGTACCAGAATTCCCAGGCAATTTGTATACACACTGTTTGGGAAGCACTGCTCTAGAGGATTTGTAGTGAATCCAAAGGGTTGAGAGGGTAGGTTCATTACCTCTGAAAGCAGAACTCACACTGTATGTGGACAACAGTGCTACTCTATCCAACAGGAGAGTAAAAACACTTCCTGTGTGCTCACTCCTTTTGGAATACCAGCACTCATCAAAGCTTATCAGATCACTCCATTATGTTTGCACACATACTTGTGTGCTCTATATGTCAACAAAAAACAATGAAAAAAGGAAGGAGGAGGAGAAGCAAGAGATGCTAAGAGATGCTAAGAGAAAGAGAAGGGGGGCAAGGAAAAAGAGAATCTCACGTTTTGTTACTTTGTTGTATTCGACCACACATCAGACTAGAGGTCTCTTACTTAAAACCTATAATGTGAGCCCCTCTGCCATTTCCAGGCCCACAATTTCCCTTCGTCCGAAACTACGGAAGAATGAACACTGAATACACTATGTACTTGGCACGTATAAAGTATGGAACTTTATGTAAGACATTTGAACAGTAAGAGAAGCTGAATTGACATGATGTTATTTTAAGGAGAAGACATGGGGAAAGTTGCTTTGCATAATATCTATGAATTGGAGATGTAGCTAAAAGGGTCCAGAAGACAAGAGCAATCATCTCAAACACGTATAGGGAAAATTCCTGCTGGCTCAGAAGTCAGGAAGAAGAAAGGCTCATAGAAAAGGGCCCTGCCAACACAGAAAACTTTCTCTAATACTCCCTGTCATGTGATAACATGTCCATGAAAGGGGAGAGGATTGGGTTACCTGGCCAGAGAAGATATGATAAAGGTCTGTGAGGGGCAGCAGAGGTAGTGAAGAATAATGAACTTATTAACTGAATAAATGAAAGCTTTTTGGGGGGTGGGGGAAGAGAAGTGACCAGTTGATTTCCATATCCGTGAAAAATCAAACCAAAGAAGGCAAACTTCAGTTAAGCTAAGATGAACTTGGATGGAAAAGTAAGCACGGTTCTCTCTAGAGAGATATGATACTTGGGATTGATGTTACGGGGCTGCAGACTTGAAGTAATTCACATTGTGGATCTTCTCTTGAAAGAAATTTATTCCAGTGAAATCTGGATAAAATGAATGGTAATCAAACTAATTAAAATTTGGGAGAAGGGTGTAATGTAAGCAAAGATCTCTCTTGGCAATGTTGAGGGGTATTTCTAGGCAGATGACATGCAACCAAACTTCATATTTTGTATACTCATTTTGCTGTGTTACCTCCTGTCTCAGTCACCCTGTAACAGGAAAGGAGAGAAGACCCATGTCTGAATCCATTTACTAAGGATGACTCTGCTTTGAGGAAGTGTGTAAATCATGAATAGACTTTACAGGGTTAATAAAGTGTCCTTTTGCAAAGCTTGCAAAGTGAGCAGACACCACTAGTTCTGAAGAGTTCCTGATTCCCCCTTTTGGGAGATAAAAGTTTAGCAAGCTTTACACTCCATGATTCTAAAAAGATGTGCCCCTCTGTGAACATGTCTACAAAAGTGTATGATGTCACTCTGATGGAAAATGTTTTCTGTTCACGTTTAAATCTATTATGAAAAGGAGAAAGTTTTGTTACTGAAAATATGAAAAAAGTAAAATAGCCCTTAATAGAGAAAAGAATAAAAGAAGAAGCCAGGATTGTAGCACTGTATAAAAATTAATAAGCCCAGCATAATATTTCATCAGAGAAAGGCATCACTTCTGAGACAGATGCCTGTAAATCTCACTGAAGCAGCATTGTTTTGAAATTTCCCCATCCTCAGGAAATTGTATTCAGCACAGGAAGACAGCAGCATTGGAGACACTGGATTCCTGGCCTGAGTTTCTAGTTTGAAGCAGCCAGAACTGCATGTACATTTTAAAAAATGATCTGGGATGAACCATTGTTTGCAAACAGATAAGGGAATATTAAGAATCTTGTTTCTTTGGGACTTGAAGGGTCTTGTTTACTGAGGACATCACCAATCTAAGGACAGTACATAAATGAGCAAATTTTCTTCTTCTCTAAAATCCATTTCACCAGATACTTTCACTAGTTTTCTTAGTTTGAGTTCAAAAGTGGGTGAATTTTAGAGGCAAATCGAATTATGCCAATGGTTATGTAATTAATGGCAGTAAGTAACTTTTGAGAAAATGCAACTATCCCTCATTCCAGAAGAGTATTTGGTGTGAATTTTTCCTCAAAACTTCCTTTAGAAACTACTTGTTCATGGCTATTTTTTATTTTTGACAAAATTAGTGAGCCAGTTTAGACCAAACTTGCTTTGCTGACTCTTTTTCTTTTTAAGGAAGCAGAATAAATGTACAAGAGTGATTTTTAAATGAGGCTTTTCTGTGCTCTGGTTTAAACTTGATTGTGACATGTGACCTGACACCATTCTCATATGAAAACATGATCCATCTCATTTTTAATTAAGATGTTAATTTTATGAAAAATAATTTGCAAAAAAAAAAAACCCACCCACCCAATACTTTGCTGTTCAGTAATAATGGATTAAATGGGTACTCATTGAAAGATTTTTATTTATGACAGGCTCAGGTACTTATTTTCTGCTGTTTGTTAGTTCCTATAAAGCAGAAGATCCTGGATAAATTAAAGAGGAGATATGACTTGGGTTTGGACCTTCAAGATATTTGAAAGATGTTCCAACTTCCCTTCAGCTGAGATAGAAAATGATGGCACTCTAAAAGCAGAGCCTGACAGAATACAGTTACATAAAATGCTTTTTCAATTTTTGCACTCTATTACCTTTTACTATTATGGGAAAAGTGTGTTATCGTCTGATTACTGAGAAAGCACACAAAAATCTCGCCTTCCAAATCCGAGTCAGTCCTTGACTAGTTATGAACAAAGACAGGCCATCTGCTCTGAATATCATTACTACTTTGGCCTTTTGGGCAAGGGATCTATCTTCTTTGCTCCAAAGAGAGGTTTAAGATTGGAAAATTGAAATAAGTAGACAGGAAGAGACATTTGAACAAATAGCACTTTCCGCTGAGAGCCAATTTGTTAGGTTATCATCACCAACATTTTAATTTTTACTCTGGTCACAGAGTTAATCTTTGGGGTCTTCATTTTACAAAACATTTCAGTAGAAAACTTAATTCCAGAGTTTCTGTAATAAACGCTTAGGAAGGAAAATTGGCGTGTGGGTGAATATGAGTCATCAGTCACCCCCACCCTGCTTCCTGGTGATTCTCCATTGGAAAACCAGAAACACGGATTGAGCTTACATATCTCTTTTACCGGAATAACACTATACCCCAGGCCATGTTAATTTCCTGAACTAAACAGCCCCTAATCTGCTGAAAGGCAGCTGTCTAACTGCTGGTGTCTGGCAAGTGCCCCATCTGTCCCCTGCCCTGGGTCTCTCTCTGTCCTGGCTTCACTTTCCCTTTCTCTCAAGCAGGCGTCTCTTTGTTTTCAAGGGTGTCGTCCACCTGAACTTTCCTTCCTGTGCCTGAAAACTTGGGTTCTTATGCTCAACCCTGAGGACCTCAGGCTTTGTCTAAGTGACAAGACACAGTTGTGTTGACTCTAGTTACGGCGCTGGTGATGGTGGAGATCATGACGGTGATGGTGGAGAGATGGGGGTGCTGATGGTGTAAGGGAGCGCAGGCTGAGCGGGCGCCGGGAGGAGGAGGATGGACCGCGAAGGCGTGGAAAGTGGGGTGCGGGAGGGATGGAGTGCAGGGGGATTGCAGATGGGAGCTGTCCACGCACCGAAGTGCTGAAACACCGCAGCCATGGCATCGCAAGAGCTGGGGGGAAAGGCGGGGAGGCGCTGCAAATACAGAAGGGAGAAAAAAGGCAACAAATACCTTCACACAGCCGCTCAGCCTTGCTTTAGGAATGTGTTTCTGCAGGTGTCCTCGCTGCTGAGCTGAGTGGGTGAGATCCCCTATTCTGGCAGGTTCGGGCTCAGATTTCTCTAGAAAGCTGTGAATGAGAGCCCCGGCTGCACGGGGCTGTGATTTTGGTAGGAGGCGTGTGCGCCGGAGACTCTGTCCTTCTATACCAAGGCTGGCTTTCCCCTGGGTCCTAAGTGCCTCCGCACCGCTGCTCTTCCCCCGTTCCATCAAGACAATACCAAGAATCATTGTAATTTTGTAACATCTGGGACAAGAAGTACCGGAACCATCACTTCCCACCCCCACCAACTACCACCAATCTTAAAAACAGAACCTTTTAAACTGATTAATGCAACCTCTGAAACAGACTCGTGTGTGCATGTGTGTGTGTGTGTGTGTGTGTGTGTAAATTTAACAAATGAGAAAAAAAGTATCACAGACCTATGGGGGAAAGCACGGATTATTTTATTAACAAATGGTAGTGAGAAAATGAACAATTTGGAAAAGGTTCAAATTAAGGCTCATCGCACCAAAATTAACTACACGGAGATTAAAGAGCTAAATAAAAAAGAAAAATTATTTTAAAAAATCAACTAGAAAAACGAAAGAAATATTTTACTGATAGAGAAGCTTTTTTAAGCACAAGAGGAATATAAGCAATCAGCCCCCCAAAAAAGATCAATAAAATCGGATGCATAAAAATACTTTCAAATACAAAAATATCATAAAAGGGTAAATATAAATGACCGTTTGGAAAAATTGCAAGAAATATATGTTTCATGCTGAAAATATCTCACATCAAAAGAAAAACCCTAATGGTTTAAGAGGAAACAAGAGAAAGAGCAAATGACAAAGAATTCACTAAGGAAAGGTGAATGCATGATAAACATATTTTTAAAAACCAACCTCACCAGTAAACAGATTATATATATATACATATATATATATACAATTATATGTATATATATATACAATTTAAAATTAGCACCAAGGTGCAGTTTTGGCTGAGGTTTTAAGTCTACTTAATGTCTCATACTGTTACAATAGTAACAATACTACAATAATAGTAAGAAAATGTAACCTTTGTATAGGTCCATTTGTAACATAGATCAAGTATCATAAAATGCACATGCATGCCTATAGACTAAATGATTCCACTGTATGCACCTTCTGCTGAGGATATAATCAGATATGCAGATAAAGATTTATGTACATTAATTTATTATCATAAAATTTGTCAAAAATAATAAAAGCATTAAAATTGTTTGTACATAGCCTGTAATATTTGCAGCTATTAAGAACATATTTTTGAAAACTGTTAATAACAAAGAAAAATGCTCAGAAAATGGTAAAGAAAAGTAAGATACCCAATACAGTACTCCTGCCCCATATCAAGTTGGTAAGCTCATAGGATAGCATGATGATAAGATTATAGATAAATTTGCTTTTTGTCAAGTTGAACAATTGGATTTTCTTCCTTGTGTTCATCTAAAGTTTCCATATTTAATAAAAGAAGAAAACTTATGAAGTATTTTAAAGCAATCTTTTTATCATATATGTCATGGAGAGTTTAAAGTTATCAGAATTGTTCCAACTGTGATGTAGCATTATATATTTATTTACATATCTGTTTACTGTATCTCTCTTCAATAGAATGTTAACACCATGTGGTAGAAATTTGTCTATTTTGTTCACCACTGCTTCTCAAACATCTAGATGTGTGCCTGGAACATCATAGAAGTCAATAAATATTTGTTGAATAGAAGAATAATGATGAATGAATGAATGAATGATATAAGCCCCCCACACATAGATGTATTTTAAAATATTTTATAAAGTTATGAATTTCATATAGAAACATATCCAAAAAGGCATAGCACTCCCAAATGATCTGAGGTTGCTGCTAAGTTTTGATCACAGATAAATAAGCTCAATTAAAGGGGCATCTTCTAAGATATACCTAATCATGGACATGACTTGCAAACTGGCATCAAATGTGAATGTTTAAAAGAAAAGTTTTCTCTAATTTCCACTCTAATACTCTTCATCCTTTTAAAAGCTTTGTGATGTCTGAGATGTTCATGTTAATTATTCTGTTTCTCTTCCTCCTTTTTTCCTTTCTATAACCATTTACAGAAATATAAACCAAGACCAAGACCAAGACCTAGGTGTTTCATAAGCCTATGATTTAACACTCCCTTTTCAAAGCTTAAAATGAATTTGGATACCTTTGCTCAGCTGGTGTTCCCTTCCAGTTTTTCACTGTCAGCTGTGACTTTTGAATGACATCAGCAATAACCTCACCAATTTTATTTGTATTTTCTAAGAGGTAAAGTAGAAAAAAAATCACACACATGTGTATATATATGTGTATATATGTATGTGTGTATATATGCTCTCCTTTTGGAGAAAAAAATTTTAAAAGATTTATTTATTTTAGAGAGAGAGAGAGAGAAGGTGGGGGAGGAGCAGAAGGAGAAAGAGAGAGTCTTTTTTTTTTTAAGATTTTATTTATTTATTCATGAAAGACAGAGATAGGCAGGCTCCCTGTGGAGTAAGGAGCCCAATGTGGGCCTCAATCCCAGGACCCAAGGATCATGAACTGAACCAAAGGCAGACACTTAACTGACTGAGCCACCCAGGCGCCCAGAGGGGAGAGAGTCTTAAGCCAACTCTGTGCTCAGGGCAGAGCCTGAGGTGGGGCTCAATCTCACGACCTGGAGATCAGGACCAGAGCCAAAACCAAGAGTCAGACGCTTAACCAACTGAGCCACCCAGATGTCCCTTGAGAAATCTTTGTAAAGGAAAGCTATCCCCACTGATAGGAGGCTGAGACATAAACCCAGAGTGCTCCTGCCTGATGATGTGGTAGGACCCACCTACATAGGCAGGGTAACTACAAAAGCTACTGGCTGCCAGAATATAATCTTACATTCCAAAGGTTTTTAAAGCAGTTTTAAGGGGCGCCTGGGTGGCTCAGTCATTAAGGGCCTGCCTTTGGCTTAGGTCATGATCCCAGCGTCCTAGGATCCAGACCCGAGTTGGGCTCCCTGCTCAGCGGAAGCCTGCTTCTCCCTCTCCCTCTGCCTGCTGCTCCCCCTGCTTGCGTTCCCTCTCTTGGTCTCTGTCAAATAAATAAATAAAATCTTTAAAAAATAATAATAAAAGCAGTTTTTAATTTTACTTGTAGTGATTAGAGTGAAAAAAATTCATCACTTAAATTGATGATTAGACAGATATGCTTGATATATTAAGAGGTCTGCTTCCTCCCAAAGTGCCGGTGAAAGTGTATCATTTCCCTTTACATTCCTGAGTATTATCCCTGTGTTTTTCGTGGTAATACTTACCTTTCCAGACCATTTAAAACTCCTCTGTAAGAACAACTGTCCTCTATGGAGTACATGTGTCTTTACTCTGTTGAATCTGTCTTTTTTATTTCCTGGAGCCAGATCGTCTTTGCTATAAGTTTTTGCCTGATAACTACAAATCAGAGGCTTCTGAAATAGGTTTCTTTTCCTTACTCACTCTGATGGACCTTGTGCTGGTATTTTGCACACTCTACTCCAACTCCATTTCAGCTCCTCACATGACTGCTGCCAATATATTTGTTTGCAGGATTTCTCCATGTACCCCTTGGTGTATAAGCAGCCAATGCCATGGGTGAATGTGTGGCCTATTCACAGGCATTTTCCTGCTGCCTGACCTTGTGCCTGATATTGCCAAATCAGTTACTCATTTCTGTACTGCCTTGAAAAACCCTGTTGACATTAGATTTGCTGTGGTCCAGGTTAGGATGAGGGGAGGAAGCTCATTGTGTGTGGGCTAGTGACAGATGAAGTCTCTATGTCTGTCTAGGGGGTACAGTGAAGCTGAGAGCACATGCAGAATGGGATAATTAATACCCAGAGAAATCCTGATATTTATAACAAAACTGTTAGGATGATATCATAATGGCAAAACAACACATTTGTAAACCACTGCCTTGCCTTGCTGTTTAAGGACTGAAAAATGTATGAGGAGTAAGGTCAAATTGCAAAACAAAGAATATTTTAGTTATTCTTTTTGTTCTCCCCGAAGTTTTGTGAAGTACATCTCATGTATGATCATAAAAGATTGTCACTGATATTTCTATTATTTAATGTGCAGGCCAATTTTGAAATTTTAGAATTTGCATTGGTCAGGATAGGTTAGGTAATGCTGAAAGAACAAAGCAACTCTGCAGCCCCAAGTGGCTTATTCCAAAAATGGTTTCTTTCTTGTTTATACTTGTTGGGGTGTTGTGGAGAAAGTAGGGCTCTCTTCCACCTAGTTACCCAGGGGCCAGATGAGGAATTGCCACAGCAGGAAAGTATGATGCATGGAGAACTGGGAGCTGCTCTTATGCTTCAGCCTGGAAGTAACACACATCATTTCTGCTCATTGCTCATTGGCCAGAACAAGACACAGGGCCCTGCCAAATGCAAGGGGGCTGGGAAATGTGAGCAAGCATAGGAATATTTGGTGAGTAGTCAATGTTTCTGCATCAGCCTACCCTTGTGGTTACTAAAAATCTCTTAACTTCTTCCTTAACACTCAACCCATGTCCAAAGAGTCCTTTAGTCACTTCATCCAGTTCCAAGGTCCAGATCATTAGGTTTTATGCAATTATTTTATCTCTACCACACATCTAGATGTGATCCTCTTGCTCTGGAGATGTATAAGCAAAAATATAAATTATTTGCAATGCCCCCCCCCAACCAACACACCTAATAAACAATAGTAAAAGAGAGACTGGATAACCACAATAAATGTTCCCATTCAGAAAGAGACGGGTGAGGGCGCCTGGGTGGCTCAGTCGGTTGAGCGACTGCCTTCAGCTCAGGTCATGATCCCGGAGTCCCGGGATCGAGGCCCGCATCGGGCTCCCTGCTCGGCGGGGAGTCTGCTTCTCCCTCTGACCCTCCCCCCTCTCATGTGCTCTCTCTCTCTCATTCTCTCTGTCAAATAATAAATAAAAATCTTTAATAAAAAAAAAAAAAAAAGAAAGAGATGGGTGGGAAGATACCTGGCAGTCACTGAGCCCAGCAATTCTGAAATCACACTGGACAGATGTGGCAAGGACCTTCTACACTGGCACAAAAGAGCTTTTTGTTTTTTGGGGGTTTTTTTTGTTTTTTTTGTTTTTTCTTTTTGTTTTGTTTTGTTTTGGTTTGGTTTTTTTGTTGTTGTTCTTTTGGTTTTTGTTTTTATTAGGGCCTTACTCTGGTCTCTGGGAAAGCTTTCTATTCCTTTGTTCTTCATGACCTCTGGCACCAAAGTTTGAGAGGTTTCTGTGTTGGTTTTCTTTTTTTTTCCATTATACTCCTTGGCCACATCCAAAATGGGATTACAGAATATGCCCTCAGTTAAAATTGAGTTTCTAATATAGGCTCAATTTCTGTTTTATTTGGGTTTCAGCAAACATCCAGTTCTTTGAGTAGCAACATGCACTCAAAAAACCATACAACCACATAATTAAACATTTATAAATCCCAGCATTTATTTCCTCAAAAGGCTAAACGGGTAAGCAAGCGTTAACAGGTGGGAAAGTGATGTACAAGCTAAATCTCTGAATTGGTCAGCCTTTCTCTGTGTTGACCACTATCAGATACTCTCTGCTCATTGACATTTCAATATTTCTTGGAGCAATTCGGGAAGCCAAAGTCATGGGTTGCCCTAAAAGAAGTTGATCCTGCAGCAGGTTGTATGTTTCTCCCAGGTGGGACATGTATGGCTTTGATAGATCTTACATTCTAATTGGTCCAAAGTGACCGCATTCAGTTACATCATTAAGCTGGAATGTTCCTAGATTGACATATTCCAACCTATCCTGAGCAATGTGGCTGCATATGCTTATCAAAGTAGTATTTCCTTTGGAGTGACATTTATAACGTTTAAGGTCAAATTAAGTTCACATCTAGCCAATTTCCCATGTAAAGCAGTTGCAAGCAAGTGGTTACAAATGGGATGAGGCATCCTTTACAATATTTTGAAACATACATACTTCAACTTCTTTAGAGGATGCAGTTTTTCAGCCAACTCCCTTTCCATGGGAGACTGGGGGCCAAAGGGTTATTTCAGTTCTCTGAGGCCTACAGGCTTTTTTACTGCAAGTTCATAGTTTCCATGGAAGTATACTTCTCTGAAGACTTTAGAGGTGCATTGTCTGTCTGATTTCATCCGTCCTATGTTCCAGTATACACACCATGGTTCTTTGGAGACATATATCTCAGATCTGCTATATTTATTTGCTTTTTCAACCCTAAACCTCTCTTCATGTATTTGAGCCTCTCTGGAGTAATAAGTGATAAAGCCAAATCCTGTATCTGATCTTTTCCTTGAGAAATTCTAAATCATTGAGAGGTTTTAAGTAAGCATGAAGGTCACATCCTAAATCAGATTCTTGCTAAAAATATTTGGTTTTAATGGACTTTTCCCAAATGCTTTCTTAATTTTATCTTTTTCTTGGGGAGCAAAAATTAATTGGCTTTTCCAGCATGGCAAGTTCTTGGATTTCTGGAAGTTTCTACTTTTTTATTTCTACTTATAAAATCAGCCACCTCTTATTTTACTATGTTGCAAAGTATAGCAAATAATAACCAAGATATTACTAACACTTTGTTTTTCACATACCTTCCCCTATGACTGTGAACTCTTTAAGCATACAGTCTTACCCCTAAGTTACTGCAGGTGACAGTTGTACCAAATGGTTTCCCACTGCATAACATGGACTGTTATCTTTCCTACCTGCAATATCAGCCTCCTAACCATGTGTCACCAACCCTTAAGTTAACACCATAAAATGTATTCTTTAATACAGCACTTTGCTTCCAGGATATGATGGTGATAATAAATAAACCCAGGTCTCAGAGGCTTAATACAACATAGTTTTATTTCTCATGCTGGAGGTTTAGTGCTGGTTGGTAGAGAGATGGGGATTAAGGGAAATGGAAGGGTTCTGCTCCACAAAGTTAGGCTCTGGAAAGTTCCATCATTTGGAAATCCACCATGATAGGGGGAAGAGATACATGAGAACTCACACTTACTCTTATTGCTGGCACCTGGATGTGACATATATCATTTCTACTCATAGACCATTGACCAGAATAAATCTTTTGGTCTTAATTGATTACACAGAACTGGGAACAGTGAGGGGAGTGTTTGATATGCAGTAGAATTTAATAGGGAAATTCAAACTTAATCTCATTTCCATACTTGAGAGACTAAACATAAACAACTAACAATACATCATTAGATACTGATACTAATCCCAGAGAATGACTGTGCAGAATCGAACAGCAGGAAGTGCACAAGGTTGGAAACTCTTGACAGAAAAGAGTAAAGTAATTCGACCTGTAATAGATATCTACTATATTTCAAACAAGGAAGCATAACCACTGCTATCAGAATTATTATTTTTATGACTTGAAAACAAAAGAGTAATCAACATCCACACAATTGAAGAAAGAGCACGAGACTTGGAAATAGAAGTTTGGTTTAAGTCTCTGCCTTTTACTAGCTGTGGGATCTCAGGTGAATTACTATAGTAAACACATGTGTTCTATCTGGCCAATACTCCTTTGTAGGACCTCATTTTCCCATTATCGAATAGTTCTGTCCAGACCATGTTGTGGGAGAGCACTTGACCCTGGTCAGTCACTGCTGCAGAGCATTATTGTGGATAAAGTAGGAAGAAGTAAAGCCAGGGAGAGTTTGGAGACTTATGGAGATTGAGTCTTATAGGTCCCATTTCTTGCCCCAAGATCTTGGGTCTTACATCTCTTCCTTCAATTATCTGAGTCACATGAACCAACCCATCAAGCTAATTTGAATTAGGTTTTCATCATTACTATTAAATAGTTTTTTTTATTTTTTTTTTAAAGATTTTATTTATTTATTCATGAGAGACAGAGAGAAACAGAGGGAGAAGCAGGCTCCCAAGGAGCGGGAAGCCCGATGCGGGACTCGATCCCAGGACCCTGGGATCATGACCTGAGCCGAAGGCAGACGCTTAACCATCTGAGCCACCCAGGCGCCCATGGAGATTGAGTCTTATAGGTCCCATTTCTTGCCCCAAGATCTTGGGTCTTACATCTCTTCCTTTAATTATCTGAGTCACATGAACCAACCCATCAAGCTAATTTGAATTAGGTTTTCATCATTACTATTAAATAGTTTTATTTAATTCTGCTGATTTCTCTAAAATAGTTTGAGGACACCTTACTCCTCAGACCATAATTTCCCTGTAAGACCTAGTCCTATAAGGAAAGTCCACCTCCCAGAAAATAGGACATCTTGGTGAATACCCAACCTTGGGAGAAGGAAATGAGAAGTAGTGAGTCTAACTGGCATTACCCATACTAGGATGTGCCTATGAGACTTCTTACCATTGAGCCAGATTGCTTTGGAGAATCCTAATCTTCTCCACATGAATCTCCCCTTTGTCAGGGCAAAAAGAAACAGTTAAGTACTAAAAACCAAACACTTTAATTCCCAACAAACCTCTCCAAAATGTAAGTATATTTTTGGGAGGGGTTATTCATTATGTCATAATAACTATCCTAGTGTCTTTCAGATTGCAAAGAACAGATCTACATGTCATTTACTTTATCAAACGGGAGCTTGTTAGAATTATACACAGTTTGTAATAATAATAGTAATAGCTAAAATTTATGAAGCTTTTATTATGTGTACACAATATAGCAAGAACTTTACAAGCAATATGTCATTGAATCCTAATAGCAATCCCATGAGGGAAATGCATTTATTGCCCCCATTTTACAAAGGAAACTGAGTCATCAAGAGGTTAAATACATGCCTGAATTATTTGGGCACCTGGGAGCATAACCCATGTCTATTCCCAAGATCAGTGCTCTTAATCACTATTTTACTGCACTATCTGAATCCCAGGAGAACTGGATAATCAGGCTTCTGGGTGAACTAAAAGGTGTCATATTTCAGTGTTGCTCCTCGGTCCTGGTCCTATAATCAGGTTCTCTCTTGGCTTCTCCCTCTACTTCCTCTGCTTCGACAGCTGCTTCTTTCTTCTACTTTCTACTTCATGACTTCTGCTACTCGTGCCTTATGCCTACTGCCACCTCTCTCTATGTCTTTTCCCACTTGACTTACTGAGATTCCCTCTGTGTGCTGCATTCAAAGTTTCTTAGAACCACAATATGATTGGTTCACTTAGTCATTGTCAAGTGAGGAGTGTCCTCTCAAGGTAAAATGGCTGTCCCATTGCTAGTTGCCTTTTGCTCAGGATAAGCCCTGTTCTAATTGGATATGACCAGGTGATGATGGGATGACAAAGTTTTAACAGAACAAAGAAAATATGGCAGAAGCACAGAAAGGGATGGACTGGTAAATGGAAAGACGTTTTCCATATTAGTCTGCTAGGGCTAATAGCACAGTAGCACAGAATGGACGGCTTAAACAACAGAAATTTCTTTCCCCACAGTTCTAGAGCTAGAAGCCCAAGATAAAGACGCTGACAAGAGTTGGTTCCTGGTGAGATCTTTCTCCTTAGCTCGCAAACAGTGCCTTATCACAGTGTCCTCACATGGCTTTCTCTCTGTCCATGCACATTCCTGGTGTCTCTGCCTCTTCTTATAAGGACACCAGTCCTATTGGATTAGGGTCCCATCTCAGTTAGCCTTAATTATCTCCTTATAGGTTATATTTCCAAATACAGCCATAAATTCACTCACTTCAACAAATGAATTTTGGGGGGCAGCGACACAATTCAATTGGTAATACCCCTAAACTCCTTTCCTTACCCTCTGTGTCATGAATAGCCCTGTAATTGTTCTCCTCATTGTCACACAGTTCAAAAATTAATATAGAATTTCAGCATACCTCATTTCAAGACTGAAGGAAAATTTACATTTTTTTGGTGTTTTCTGGACATTTTTGTAATGAAGCTGTTGATTCTGCTCAGGAGAAAGAAACTGTAGAATCAATGTAGAAATCCAAGTTTCTGGGTGTAATTTTGGGAGTCTTTATCATCTCTAAGACTGCAAAGTACATGCATGTCTCAAGTGAGGTTTCATGCCATTTAAAGGAGAAGACAATAAAACCTGCATGTGCTCATCAATAAGTAAATAATTGCTTATAAGAGTTAATGTATTTTAAAGCATATGAGAAAATATACTCCAGAACTTTTATTTATTTTTTGAGCTGTTTTATTTGCAAATGGGGGTTTTGTTGCCACTAATAAAGCAGAGTCCCAAGGAAATTCATATCTAGTTTCTTTTAAAAAATAATTTTACTTTAAAATATGTGATATTTACTGGGGCACCTGGGTGGCTCAGTCTTTTGGATGTCTGACTCTTGATTTCAGCTCAGGTCATGATCTCAGGGTCCTGGGATGGAGCCCTGAGATGAGTTCTCTCCTCAGCGGGAGTCTGCTTGAGATTCTCTCCCTCTCCCTCTGCCCCTCCCTCCACACTTGCATGCACACACATGCTCTCTCTCAAATAAATAAATCTTTAAAAATAAAATAAAATAAGTGATATTAAAGCAGATATTTAATGATCTTACTATGTTCATTTATTTTTCCTTTCTATTTCAACATAAAACAATATCTTAATATAAGACTCATGATAAAATAACTCTTCAGTACCAAATGTCAGCAATATGATTTTAAGAATTGGACTCCTCGATCAAAATTCCAATGACATTTTTTAAAGTGCTGGAACAAACAATCCTAGAATTTGTATGGAATCAGAAAAGACCCCGAATCACCAAGGAAATGTTGAAAAACAAAGCTGGGGGCATCACGTTGCCCAATTTCAAGCTATATTACAAAGCTGTGATCACCAAGACAGCATGGTACTGGCACAAAAACAGACATATAAACCAATGGAACAGAATAAAGAGACCAGATATGGACCCTCAACTCTATGGTCAAATAATCTTTGACAAAGCAGGAAAAAATATGCAGTGGATAAAAGACAGTCTCTTCAATAAATGGTGCTGGGAAAATTGGGCAGCTATATACAGAAGAATGAAACTCAACCATTCTCTAACACCATACACAAAGACAAACTCAAAATGGATGAAAGAAC